>NC_088797.1:103971822-104019322 GCF_011386835.1 Chrysemys picta bellii
CATTCTGTTTACTTTGGTTCTACTATATGAGTCACAGGGAAATGTAAAAGGTAAAAAGCAGTTCAAATGCCCCAAAATATTTTCTTTTATTTATTTTTTAACATAGAATGGGTAGTGCACACAGTATGATTGTATTGGCATGGTAAAGTCTAGATTAGGTGCACAGATAATACAAACACAGTTATCTTGGATTACACTTTGTCATACCAGTAGAACCTACATACAAGAGCAGAAGGAGTGTGAAACCATGGTATGTTTCTGACAATCTTCAGTGTTTACAGTAAGCCCAGAAAGCCAACTCTGAATGGTTGGGGCTCCAGACTTCTAGGAAGTAGAAGAACAGGGCTGGAGACCTCTATGTAGTATGCTTCTCACAGACTCCAGCAGAAATACAGTCATTAATGTTGCTCTGTGCTGTTCCCTCCTGACACAGACGATGTATGATACAGGCACAGAAGTCATGAGTGGTCTGTGCCATCATGCATCCTCAGGTAGTTATGTCAATGGGTAGGAGGGGATACTTCTTTCACAGAGCTGGAGTTTCCCTGCCATCCCTCACTGCTAGCAGTCTCCTCTTTGGGCTCCCACATCTCTCCCACTTGAAAGGTTCATATAAAGGAAACTCCACGAGGATTAGCTTTCACAGAGTCTTAGGCCTTCACTCTCCTCCTGAAGGTTTTACAATATGGCGATTGAAATGTCTTTTCTGCTACAGCAGAAATCTGTTAAGAATGCAAAACCTTGGTCTATAATTAAATGATTTTTAAGTGGTATTTTATTGTTTCAGGAAATATACAGTGCCCAGAAAATGCTTAGTAATTCACATTATTAATTTATCAGGTCAATATTGTGGAAACAAGTCCTATTGTAAATTCTGTGAATGCATTTTAAAATTATTCTTTAACAAGCTATTACTTCAACAGGTATTCTTTTACGTGTGCTCCAGAGTAATACAAAACAGATACATTCTTTCAATAAATATTCAATTTCTTGCATTAAAATGGCATTATAACACTGATATTTAGAATACTGAAAAACTATATATTGCATCCCTTGAAAGGCTTCTTCTCTATTTCCTTCCTACCCCCTACCACCATCCTATCTATACTGTGTGTAGTTTTGATCTGATGTGTGAACTGAATCCTTAGTCTGCATATGCATTGCATACGAATTGTTCTAGAAGTAGCAATGCCTTTATTAACAAGCTGTAAGAGGATAATTCCTGACAGAGTCCATAAGGCACAGAAATGACATGAAGACTGCAATGAATCATTTATGCATCTTAATAAAAAGATGTCTAAAACAAACACACAGTTAAAAGTTTCTTTTGGAGGTTTTATACTCATATTGTAAGTCAGATCTTTAGGTTTTTATGATATTGTGGGTACTGACAAAGTAACATGACTGTGTTTTAAGGCTGTTGCATGAGAGCAGCTAAGGTCTTAGGCAATCGTTGGAGTGTAATCATTTGCAGTGCTAATGGCACCCACAAGAAACTGTCAGCATTTTTATAATAAACTCTGTATTTAAGGGTTTATAACTCAGGTGTAGAAATCTGTTCTAGGCCTATACTTGCCATACAAAATTTCACTTAGGGAACAAATAATATTTCTACTTCTTTTCAAAGGAGTCAATTTTGGCCATTTTCAATCATACAATCATCAACACTAGTATGCACAACGTACTACAGAAACTTTCTGATGATTTTTATTAAGATTTTTACTACACATAATAGCCAAAATATGTAAGTATGCAAAAGGCCAAAAAGGTCTGGGCAGACAGGAGCAATCCTGATTTTCAGAGACACTGAGAACCAACTCATTCATTGAAGTCAATAGGGACTGTGATGTTCAGTATATATGGAAATTAGGGACATCTTTGTGTCTATATTCAGTGGACTCCCTTTCACGTCTTCAGAAGTGGACATTCTGATACACTGACTCCACACTGAGGCATCCTTTTCTGTCTGAAGAGGATTGGAAGGACTCTTTTTAGAGCCACTCTTATTTCAGTCACATAGAGCTGGTCAGAAAATTTAGACAAGTTTGAAATTTCATTTCAATATGGAAAATATTTTGGTGAATTTTCCCCTATATTTCAACTACTTCTAGTCACAAAGGTCACTGCAGAATATATGGCCCACCTTGCCTCAAGAATCTGAGGAATATACTGCCACATCAGTCCTTATCAGCTGGGAATCACCAGACTGGGTCTACGAACTGAATTCTGATCTCACATAGCAATAAAAAGCATTGATGAGATGAAAACAAGACTGGCCCACAATCCATGTTTAAACCAATTAATTATATCACATATAAGTAGTGCATGCTATATTAAAAGTTCCATAATCCAATAAAAAATCCCATACAAACCCCACCCAGTCCCCTTTTCTATTGATCACAGCTTTCATAAACATATTGCTCTGGGTTACTACTTTCATATTTGGTCCCAGCCCAATGAAGATTTCTCTCTCTTTTTTAAAAATAAAAAGGTGGAGCAAATTCAATTCAGTCCCATTTGTATTACTAGAACATGGAAAAATATATACTGCCATATATTCTAAAACATGGTCTTTCTTCTTATCATTACTCAGTTCTGATCCAATCTCTGTTCTGCATCAATCCTGTACATCAATGAGAATTTGAACATCCATTTTGACTTGAACTGGAGCAGGATTGAGCCCTATATATTTGTCAGATGCAATACATAATATTCTATAAACTAGAGTTTCTTATGCAATCTGACATGCAGGGAACATATTTTACATATTATGCTATAATATTGGGTAGCAACATACTACATATCCAAGCTCCTAGTTTGAAAAGTCTATTATCCTCTCCTCCAAAAGCACTCATTAAAGTGCCCCAGCAAGCTGTAGGCATCCATGAAACAGGATGGCAATGATGGTTGGGACATTTTAGAAAAAGTAATCAAGTATTTTTTAAATTTGTAGATTAATAATATACATTTATTATGACTGTTAACTGTATTATGTCAAAATACATAATGTGGCACTTCAGTACTTCCTTTAGACTTCCCAGCCTGCTTGCAGAGGGCCTTTGTGTGAAATGGGGAAGTGGGCTGGGATGAGTGACCCTCTCTCCTGTAGTTCTCATTGCTCCAAGCATAATTGCCTTTTTCATGTAATTCCATTTAGAATTACACTGATGAAGTGTTTTTAGTTTCATTCTTTTACATGGTCCCAAATATACACTCCCAAATGGCTCTGGATCAAGGAATTTGCACCCTCTGTTGCTCTATAAAGATTATGTTGCCAAATATAACTGTCCTAGAAAGTTATTAATATATTCCAATTTTGAGACATACATTGCAATGTCTTATTTTGTATATGAATACAGCAAATTTGACATCTTCACTAATTCATGTGAGAAATGTGAGTATAGTGATTTTTTCCATTTTTAAAATATACTTTTGTATAATTAAATGTATAAATTAATTACAAATTAACATTCAGTAAAACAGCATAATACAGCACAGCACACATAGTTTGTTCACTGTATATAAACTAAGTTTGTGTTCAATTTATTATAATTATTAGTTTGTATCAATTTATTAGTACTGTATTGAATTATCTGACAAATAATATATAAAACTCGGCACTTCTGTAACACAACAAAGTAGAATTAAGTTTTAACATTTGTCTTTTGGAATTTACTGACTTCAACTTCAAAGTTGTATTAACCATAGTTTCTTTTTTAAAGGGATATGTTTTTAAGCAGTGAGTCATAATAATTGTGAATATATAACATGTTTTAATAAAATTATCTAGCCCTTGACTGATAGAGGTAGCATTACACAGCGACTTGTATCACTGAATGTTCTACTACAACTTGAACTCTTGAGGTTCAAATTATTCAAAGAAAGATCCCGCTAACACATTAATGAATAGACCTATCAGTGACCTCTGCTGGTTGTCTATGAACAGTGATTAGCAAACTGAATAAGCAGCCTATGTCCATCCTTGCTGGAGAAGTTCCTGTATTATAGAGTTATATGTCAGAAAAAAGAAGGCTGAAATGGGTGGAGAAATTCACCTTAATTTCTGGGGCTGGGGTGGCGGGGGGAGGGTTGGGGTGAGTAATGGGAGAGGAACAGGCACAAAACAAGCAAAACCCTGCGTAAAACTACCTATTTTACTTCAGCAGCCAGTACATCTCTGGAACAACCATTCTAGTTTCCAAGTAGCAAACCCCCCCCCCCCCGATATTAAAAGACTCTTACTAAATTGCCTAGATACATATTTACCTGATAGAACAGACCAATTTATTTACATAGATCTGTGCCGTCATGGAAATAATGCACGTTTTATGACCTGCCATAAAAGACTTTCTTATTCCATGCCCTAATACCAAACCCCATGAAATTAACATACCCAGAAAAGTGTACTGTATATTCTTAAATCTACACACAGGGAGTTATGTTTATGTATCTTGCACATCAAGAGGAGGAGCAGATCCTAAATTCTTAACAAAAGTTGCTGAACCACTACCTAAATCCTATTCCCTCCTCAACTGAATGGTGAGAGTTAAGGTCAGAATATCAACCTTAACGTTTAAGATCCTGACTTTTGTTGGTCTTAAAAAAAAAAAAAATCAGACATCTGTATTTACATGGTTTTTTTGCATTAAATATGGATAGAGTTCACTGAATCATTTGGAGTATTAATTGCATGGAAATAAGTTTTTATTTTCTTGTTTGCCTGAAAAGGAATTGAAGTTTTAGTTTCATTCATTGTTCACCCATGTACAGACAATCATAAGCTTCAAGCAAAGTGCTAAAATATAAAAGGCCACATTCATTCACGTATCTGTCCAAGCTGCAGCACTATAAAGTACATCAAAAGGTGTTAATGGTTTCAATATTTATCTGCTGCAGGGAAGCACTCTAAAAAGAAGGCAGAAAAAAAAATTCTGCTAATGGCTGTGTCTCGCCATTAAAATGAAAAGCTTAATGCATCTTATAATCAGAGGACAATTTGCAAATCATTAAGAGAAATGTAAAATTCCATTAAAATACAAATCAAGAGTCCCTCACTGGACTAATAATCTTTTTGATATTATTTTGCATTTCACTATTTCTGTTCCCAATATCCAGGCACCACAAATGATCAGTTCTTGAACATGCTATTTACCACAGCCTACTTCTTTAACGAGAGACTGAGAGAAGTATAATCTGCTATTCAGAGCAGGTACTAATGAAGAATTCCATATATTCTGAAATTTAATTAAAACCCCAAAGATTTCAAATTAGATGCAATTTGAAATGCCTGGGGCAGAAATACATGCACTTGCGTGGCAAGGGTATCACGCTGAAAGTTGATACCGTAATTGGTCTTGATGTATTTTTGTGTTGCCAGGCTGAAGCACAGAACTCATAACCATATAAAAATTCTCTGTAGATTACCTGCTCATTGAAAATGCCATCACTCAGGTAGTTCTCTACTAAATTACCATGCTACTAAAATGCACAAAGTGATTCGAAGAGAAGAGTGGCACAGCTGGTCGACGCTGCCAATGAGTTATGCATGCGTCGACACTGCCTTTTTTCTTAGTAAAATATGCTCAGTTGAATATTAAAATATAATTGGCATTCAACCTAAGTAGCTTAAACCATTTTGTTATCTTCTTTTAAACCGATTTGGCTCCTCCACAGTTATTTTCAAGGATGCGATTCACAAACTAATGACACCATCACATTCAGCTAGATTTGTTCTGTTTTACATTTGTCATAAATAGGAACAGTTTCTACAGCCTTCTAGGAATGTCCTTTAATATTGGTTCCTCTTGAACATCAAAGGCCCAATTCATGAAAAAAAAGTGTGCCATTTATGTTGGTTCTTGCATATTTTAATCTGAAAGGAGTGCGGGATGCAAATTTTCAGTGAAAAGTGTATGTTTTTGCAGTTCAGTAACTCCTTGTTTTTCTAGAATGTATTGTCCAGCTCTCACTTACACAGTCCAAAAGGAGATACAGCAAAATAGCTTGAATTCAGGTGAGAAAGGGGCACTCTCTGGTCAAATGGAAAAAAAAAAGTCTATATTCAAGAATTCATTTCCCTCCCTCAAAATGAACATATATAAAGGGTGGATGTATACAGACTGCTGCAAATCCCACAATAATATTTTCTGATACGTTTTGTGAAAAAATTAACAATGGTATTTAGTAAAAGCATGTGGTTACCATAGTAACATTCACATTAAATATTTTTATACTAATCTGAAATACAGAACATTTTGAAGTCACATATTTTTTAAAATATCATTGATATTGATGTATAATTTCGCAATGATAAGGGGAAATAAGTATTTCAGTGCAGTAACTCAGTTCAAAGTTCCTTAATATGCGGGAGGGGGTTAGAAGGCAGGTAATTATAAAAAATTTTGTCTTCCTTTTCTCTTGCTTAAATAATAAATAATTTTAAAATAAGGTGAAAGATTACAGAAAGCTAGAAAAGAGTTGCAGGCAGGGAGGCAAATGAAAAACAGGCAGAATGGATGAACAGAAGTGTACTTACTTGTGTCTCTGTGTTGCTGCTAGGAGATTTCTAATATCTAGGGATCCATGTAAAGGTGATGACCACATGATTATGAACAAAAATGGTGATTTCTCATATTTGATGTTTTTCATTTCAACTTGCCTTCTTTATAACTTAATTTTTTTCTTAACTCTCATATTAAAGAATAATGGCAAAAAAAACCCCAAAAGTTTGTGCAGGTTTTTATAGGTTGTTTTAAAAAAATTGGGCCGGTTTATCCCTTTTTTCCTTGTGGAAAGAGCAAAAAATTTTGATTTTCAATATATTATGGTTTTACACAGGATCATCCCATTGAGGAAGGGGAAGACTGCATATATTGCAAGACATATAAGGAAATCAAATGATCTTAGGAAAGCTGGGAAAGGCTTGGGTATGTGCAGAGGCCTAGGGCAGCACAGCTCCTAAGAGTATCATGCTGCCAGTGCTTTCTTACCAGAGGTGGTCCCAAGTACTCCAGGGGCTGGGTTGTCAACACGGAGAAGGACGTGAACATAGAATCACTGCAAAATTACTGAAAGAGTGAGGACAGCCATTCTCCAGGTGCTTGCCTCCTCCTGAACCACAGAGCCCCAAAAGCAGAGAGGGGACTTCTCTGGAGTCCCTCTGCATATGGAGTGAGGGAAGATGCCACTTACACAGAACTCCTTTCGTCTGAAAAGAATAGGGTGAAAGTTGGGATAATTTTTATATTTCTACCACACAGTTCCCCGATGGGATCTCAGGGCTAGAATAAACTGGCCTGATATCCCTAATTAATATTTCACTCTTTGGAAGAAGAAATAAGGTTCTTCCCATACTGGACATGGACCTGAGGAGGAGGAAGAGTTGTTATTTTTATTATCTCTATTATCATAGCATTTAGGAGCCCCAAACATGGACCGGGGACCCTACTGTGTTGTGGAAATTTGTTTGTTCCTTAGTCAGTATTCTGGACAGGACCCATCTCTAATAACTACTAGGGATTTTGACAAAAAAGATGATACATTGCTTTTGAAAAAGTATTTTTGTATTAATTTGCCATGGTCTGTGTTCCCCGTAAGCACAGGTATATACAGATATTTCTTATATTTAGTACATTAATAGAATCTTGGAAAGACGTACAAACTTTGGGGACAGATAATGGCTGCCCTATGTGATCGCACTAAGGTAGGGTGAGAGCTAAGGAGACATGGTTGGACCTAGTGCACCTCTACAGGGGGCAGCCACAACTGGCATGGTTGCTCCCCTAGAATGCAAGGGGGCGGGCCGGACAGGCTAAGAGAATCTTTCCAGCTACTGGCTGGCTACAGTTACGGGAAGTTCAGAAAATATTTTTAGAACCATTGTAGTAAATGCTGCTGGTTAGCATGTTTCCGCAAGCATCCCTGGAGGTATTATGCCTGCTCCTGATCTCCAGAGACATAAATGCCTCTTCCTAAACCTGTGAGATAACTACACCTATCCCTAACCTCATCCTCAATATGTGACTGGACGTCACAGCCAGAACAGAACCAAATGCACTAGGGACATTTTATGACAACAGAAATGACCATAATTTAAATAGCTTCAGTGATTACACTTATTTTTGAATGCATGCATGCATAATACTAAGGCTCTGAATATAAAGGCCTACCATTCTGCAGACACAATTTTACCAGAAAATAATTGTGCCTGCACTTTTATGCCCACAATGAGCTGTGGACACAAATAGTAGTACTCTGATGTCTAACTACAGTACTTGTTTGTAACTACATGATTTGTCTAAGACCTGATCCAGCTCCCACTGAAGTCAATGGGAATCTTTTCCATTGACTTCAACAGATGCTGGATCAGGCTCCTAATTGTTAAACTTGTGCCTAGAATCAATTGTGGGTGTAATTACTTGTTGATAGAAAAAAGAGGGGACATGGAGAAGCTGGACAGAAAAAAACCCCCAAGCCATAAAAGTAACTGGATTGTTTCCCCTCTTTTTGTAGGGTTGAGGTTGATGTCTATTGAAGAGAACTGGAGGAAGGTATTAGATAATCCATTAAACGTATAACAAAACAGAGACTTTCTGCTTATTAAAGCCAGTCTCACATGAGATGGTAATAAAAGAAGCTGCCAGTCTATGGAATTTGAATTTCCTGTTGGCAGATATATGAAAACTTGTCATCTCTTTTCTCTTGAATCTGCCATGTCCACTGTGTGAAGTATTAATAATCTGCCTGTAAATTTCGCATAGTATTGTACCATTACCTCCTACTTTAAAACACACTCCTATTAAGATTTCTAGAAAATGTTATTTGCATGTCTGATGAAGCTGGATTTAAAAAAGGGATAGTCACTAAAAATGGTTGATTTTTTGCTCTCTAGTGAGTTGAATCTCAATTATTACAACAGAATCAAGTAAATTTGTTCTTTGGTTAACTGCAAAAAAATTATATTGACAATGTTTTGTGTTTGCTGCTTTTCCAGGCACCAAGACAAGCATTGCCCTTTTCTCCCCAGCTGCAGAAGGCTGCTTAGCAGTGGAAATGGTGTAATTCCATTTGCAGAAGATAGAAAGAGGCATGATTTGGGGAGGCTGCAACTGGGATTAAATAAGATTGTGACCCAAGACCCTCCTAATACCATGGTGATGGGTTAGTGATACAAGTTTATATCTTATTCTCCTATCTCCAGATATAGAAACAATACATGCAAACAAATAGAATGAACACACTTAGTAGATTACAAGCTTTCTAATGACACCATACAAGGGGTATTTAGCGTAAAGCATATTCCAGTTACATCATATTCACACTCATAAGCATATTTCCATAAAACATATGGAGTGCAATGTCACAACCACCTGGCAAGAGAGTACAGAGGGGTTACAGGATTATCCTGAGTCTGGTACGTACATTCTAGTTCGCCAAAGAATGACAGGGCTCAAGAAAAAGCTGGTGTTGCTTTGGGCATCAATATTATTGCAAAATGTATGTACAGATACTATGTATGGAGTTATGTATATATACTGGAAATATGTTCTTGAAGTCTATGTCAAGGTGCTGGTCATCAACAAAGGTAAAAACCCCAGGGTTTCTGTCAGACAAGAGATGTTTATCCATTTATCTGTTTACATGTACATTGAGTGTTGTCTCGTTCACAATGGGTTTCCTGTCACCATTCTGAACTGGATGCAAATCAAGGATTGTAAGGACTTCAGAAACGAACTAACAGGAAGAGTTAAGCAGTGGGGGAAGCCCTATCTGGAGGTGTACATCGAAGGTTTGCTTGAATATACTTCGGAGAACGGAGGGCACCTTTGACTGAGGAAGTAAAAGGACAATGCTTTTGCTTCATGCAAAAGGGGTCTCCTCCTCTCTTGGCTGAAAATGCTGGTGAGAACTTGGAGTGAAATAAGCTTCTTCAGACAAGTAACTTGTTAAGTTTAGTTTCAGAAAGCTTTTTATGCTTTTGTTTTATATGTAACCATTAGTTCCAATGGTCTCACTCAGTATTACTTGAAACTCTATTCTTTGATAAACTTATTCTTGTTTTCACTATAAATATTCACTATATATAAGTGCTGTGGTATTACGCAAAGTGATGGTCTGAGTTCAATCGTACAAGCTGCTCTGTACTCTTCCTTTAGGAACAGCGGACCTGGTAATTCTGTGAATGTCCAGTGGATAAAGGGCTAGACACTACTGAGAATGCTCTGAAGACTTGGGGGCTGGTGTGTGCCTATCTATATAATCTATCTGTATAGATTGAGTGAGGCCTGCAGAAGCCTGGAAGGTAGTGCTTGTGCTGCCAGAATCTGGTGGTTTCAGGGAGCTGATTCACATCAGGAAGAGAAAAAACTCCCTCATGCTAAAGGCAGGTGGTACTAAGCTGTCCCACAACCAGAGGTGAAAGTAAGCTGGTCCGGTCCAGTCTGGTGTACCAGTAAGAGCCAAGACACAGCTGACAGTACTGGCAGGGCCGCTGATGAGGGGGGCCAAAAGGGGCTGCTTCCCTGGGGACCGACTATTTAAAGGGCCCGGGGCTCCCGGCAGCAGCCGGAGCCCTTACTCCTTTAAATCGCCGCCAGAGCCCCGGGGTAGCGGTAGCGGCGGCCGGGAGCCCGGGGCCCTTTAAATCGCTACCGGAGCCCTGGGGTAATGGTGGTGGCCGGGAGTCCCAGGACTCCATCAGTGATTTAAAGGGCCTGGGGCTCCCAGCTGCCACGCCAGCAGTAGGAGCTCCAGGCCCTTTAAATCACCGCTGGAGGCCCGGCGGTGTGGGCTGGGTAGCACTGAAGGGCTAGCTGGGGCAGTCTGGCCCCAGCCCCACCCCTTCTGCCCTTCTGGTTGAGCCGCCCCCGCACCCTGCTCAGGACCCCGGCCACCCTGCGTACTGTTAAGTCTCTTAAGTTACTTTCACCTCTGCCCACAACCCTTACCTCTGGGAAACATCACAGAGACATACCTAGATAATCCTGGCAAGTGACCCGCACTCACATACTGCAGTGGAAGGTGAAAACCCCCATGGTCACTGCCAGTCTGACCTGGGGAACAATTTCTTCCCAACACCACAAATGGCGATCAGTTAGACCCTGAACATGTGAGTGTAAATCAACCAGCCAACCACCCGAGAGAGAGAATGCTTAGTGCCACTTCAGAGCCCAGGCCCACCCTGTCCAATATCCTCTCTCCAACCCTGATGCATCAGAGAAAGGAGATTTTAAAAAAACCCACCACAACCTAGTGGGGAGAAAAATCCCTTCCTGCTCCTGCAGGTGGCATGCTGTAACCCTGAAGCATGAAGGAATATAAAACAAACTGGAATTTAGCTCAAGGGCTAGTGAGACCTGCTCCCTATCATCACAAGCAACCCCCTCATACAGTCATACTCAGGGATGTGTCCAGTTCTCTTAAAACTTAGTTGTTTGCTCCCCAAATTCCTATTTGGAGGCTGTTCCGGAACCTCACCCATCTGATGGTTAGAAACCTTCTTCTAATTTCCAATCTGAGTTTGTTCACAGCCAGTTTACATCTGTTCTTGTGCCAACGTTGCCCTTTTGCTCAAACAGTCTTCATCCTTCCTGGTATTTACCCCCCAAAGTAATTCTAGAGAGCAATCATAGCCCCTCTCAGCCTTCATTTTGCTAGACTAAACAAGCCAAGCTCTTCCAGTCTCCAGTGATAAGACAAGTCCCTCCATTCCTCTGATCATCCTCATACTTGTTCTCTGCACCTGTTCCAATTTAAATTAATCTTTCTTGAACATGGGTGACCAGAACTGCACCCAGTACTGAAAATAAGGTCTTATTAGTATCTTGTATAATGGCATTAATACTTCACTATCACTACTGGAAATGCATTGCCTGATACATCCTAGGATAACATTTGCCTTTTCCCATTTCTGTCACTCCAGGTCTTTCCGTGTAATATTCCAATCCTTTTCTGTATTGACGATGCCGCCAAAGTTTGTATCATCAGCAAATTTCATTGGCAAACACCTACTTTTTGTGAAAGGACATTAATAAAAATATTGAATAAGATTGGTCCCAAGACTGATCGTTGAGGAACTCCACTAGTAACCTCCCTCCAGTCCGATAATTCACATTTCAGCAAAACCTGTTGCCTTCACCCCTTTAGTCAACTCCTTATTTATCTTACAATACTTGTACTGATCTCTGTCTTCCCTAATTTAACTAATATTTTCCCATGTGGTACCATGTCAAATGCTTTACTGAAGTCCAAGTATAGTAGATCTACTAAACTTCCCTTATCTATAAAATCAGGTATTTTCTCAATCAATGGATCAGCCACTAAATTTGCAAACATCACTAATTTGCAGTTGGTATACTACCACCTTATTCATGTCATATTATTTTCATTGGCATTAGTGTGTCAGCGAGGTTCACTGCATGAGGTCTGGCTCATTTTTATCTGCACTTTAATAATCAAATTGCAAATATAAAAATATAACAAAGAAGGAAGAATACATGAAATTTGACTTTCACTACTAATTCATATTTATATGATTAATTTTAGAACGCTTAAATAGAAAAATAATATAGAACTAAGTGATTTAAAAGGTTACCCAATTAAATATGCACTTTTCTCCACAGAAAGGTTTGGCCTAACCAAATGTGCTGGAATACAGATAGTCTTGCTTTAATAGGCTCTCCTCCTCCAGCTAACCCCATAATACCTGGCTTGCTACCCTGCTCTTCAAGTCTCATGCCACAGCACTTGGTTAATACCACCACAACCTGTTCACTGCTGCATCCCCTACAGTGCTTCTCACAGTACCTCCACAGCTTGCAAGACCTTCTAGAGCCCACATACAACTTGCAAGTTCCACAACGATTCTGGTCACAAAGCAATTTTTAAAAGGTAATTAATTCCTAGTCAAAATATTGGTTACGATGAAGTAAAATTTTATTATCACTTAACAGAAAACCTTTAAAAATTCTATATTTCTCATTGCCCTCCCCAAACATTACGCTTCAAATTCAAAGTTAAGATTACACATTAAAAATGAAGTATGAAGATATATAGTTAATGTCAGTCACAAAAACCTTAACTGTCCTCTGTATAAATACCATTTTGCAACCAATTAGGCATAACATCTAAGTAGATAAGCACGTAAAGTAAGTCCCATTCGCTGATACTTGTAAAACCATGTAGAAGTTGGAGGTTTGGTCACAAACCCTTTCACTGTTGCTAACAATAATAATAATAATGAATAATACCTAGCTCTAATATAGCATTTTTCCTTAGTACACCTCAAGGCGCTTTAAGGAGGAGCTCAGTATTATTATCCACATTTTACAGATAAGGAAATTGAGGCACAAAGAGGTGAAATGACTGGCTCAACTAGGTCAATGTCAGGGTCAGGAACAGAATCCAGTTTTTTTGAGTCTTAGACCAGTGCTCTATGGCTATATTAAGTCCACAGTCTGCATATTTTCAGAGTATGCCTACGGACTTTTTTTGAGTTCGGAACACATTACTGGAGCAGTCATCTAAAATTAAGTGCAGCCTACTTTAAATAGGTGAGTACAGTTAGGTCACACATACAGCTATATAGGCTTAAAGATTATTCTATATGCAGATACCTCAACAATTGCAATCACTATAGGAATTACAAACAACAACAGGTCAAAAGGTAGTAAAATTTTCATATTCTGGCAGTATTAAATAAATAAATAAATAAATAAATAAATGGAGATATCCCATCTCCTAGAACTGGAAGGGACCTTGAAAGGTCATTGAGTCCAGCCTCCTGCCTTCACTAGCAGGACCAAGTACTGATTTTGCCCCAGATCCCTAAGTGGCCCTTTTAAGGATTGAACTCACAACTCTGGGTTTAGCAGGCCAATGCTCAAACCACTGAGCTATCCCTCCCCCTTAACCTACATTGATAAGGGGTGTTTACCAATGCTCTACGAGTAAATAAAAAAACCTTTCAGTTAATGTTTTAGATGTATTTAACTGTTATTGTTACACACTTACTCTGTTAATGATCTAGGTTTCAAACAGTTCAGTTAAGTTATTCATAGTTCAACTTACTTCCCCATTTCTGGCTGGTCTCTCTCTTTCTTATTTCAAGTGTTTCCTTTTTCCTTCTCGATTCCAAATCGCCAAAATATAAGTTTATATTTTCCACTATATAAACTGTTTATGCTTGCCATGCTGTGACCTCCGTGTATTGATTCAAGACATCTGACAGTCTGTACTGCCGTCTTCAAATTCATGGGTGTTTTCCATCTATTCCTATTCTTTTAATCAGTTCTTCCCCCCCCCTCATCTTTCCCACTTGTAGCTTTGGGCTTAGACCTAGATTTCTGCTTCTGCTACCCCTGAAAATTAGTTTGATAGCTCTAAGGTTTAAAGAATTACATATTAATCAGCTATTTCTTTCCTACTTAATTTGAGTATAGAGTTGCTTCCTTGTTGTAATCAATAAACTGGCATCCGAGGTTTAAAACTTCTAACTTCATGAATTAATATCTCAGCAAAGTCTACAATTTTTTACAAGCTTTCATTTAAAGCAAAGTGAAAGTGATCTGTATTGACCACAATACTGTAAATGCTTTTCTTATTTTAGTAATCATGTTTCATTTGTGAGTCTGTCTTTATACATTTAAATGTACAGGACTGCATTGCATCAGATATAAAAATGTACTTTTTTGGACGTACAGTGGAATGTAAGTATAAGGGTACAAATTACAGTCTTGAATAAACAAGTTTTTGAGCATAAAAATTGATGTGATGTTGAATCTGCTGTTAAGTAACAAACTGATAGAGGAGATAGCTCACTATCTTCAGAAAACTTGTAAATTATATTTAGAGTTGCAACTGCACAAATGAAACTATATTTAGAGAACATGAGACCTCCAGCAATTTAATTTTTGTGGGCAAGTGCTCTTCCCAAACAGAGTTACAAAAGCATTCCCCTCTCCCACCCCCAGTGTTGCCTTATAGCAGAGTGGCAGATTTTTTAAAGTTTAGTATCATTTTCTGCAACATGGCAGTAAAATAAAGAGGTGCTGCTAGATTCCACCTGAGAGGGGTTAGAAGAATGATCAAGGGATATTAACACTGTTCCATGGTGGTAAAAGATGGACTTTCAATTTTAGAGGCATATTTTATAATGCTGTGCTCAAGTGACAACTCCATGTAACAGTTCCATTCTCATTTCTAGTTACCATATGAATAACTTTCAAGATACACACTGCCTTCCACTGGAAGGCACATAGTGAGAAAATTAATTCATTTACACAGAAAAGTGTACATTCCCATAACTCATGTGGCAGGATTTTCATTAGAGGTCCTTTTGAAATAAGAGGTTCAACAAATATATGCAGAAGCAACAGGAACTGGTGCATGTAGAACGGACGTAGCACAAATCCCACCTCCAGCTAGCAAAAAAGTGAAATTTCACAACTATGATGTAATAACTATAAAATGCCGATCCCCACCCCCAAAGTTAAAGAAAGCTTTTTTTCTGATGATAATGAGCATTTCATGTAGTGTATTCTGTTGTCACTGTGAGCTGAATATAGCCTGGTTAACTGAGCTGTCCTCTTTGACTTAAGTTTCTAAGACAGAGGGAGTGCTCAGGAAAGAACAGAGATGATTTTTGCTTATTGGCCTATGTACGGAATTGAGATATTTTTATCTAAAAGGTCCTGAGAAAGAGTGAGAGCGATATGGATGGGGCAGTATTTTACCAATATACCTTCTTGAATTCAAAACTCCTTTATATTACAGACATTAAATTCACCTGCAGTGTAAGTATGCATTCCTTTTCCATCTCCGTCTTTGTCCTTATACTAATTGTTTGTTACCTAGCAGCTCTGTGTTCTTGGGGAACCAGGGCGGAGTACCCAGCCTGTCTGACTCACGAAAGACCTCCCCTCCCAGCCTCTGCTTGAACCAAATTTGCATCAGAAGAAAGACTTACATAAAGCAATGAAAAGGCAGTAGGAGATACACCAAACCCTTGGGATAAGGATGACAGGATTAAGGAAACTCCCCTAGCCTCATTTGCATTGAAGATGAAACAAGGAGGCATCTCCATTAGCATACAGAATGGAGAACAGAGATTCCAAAGCAAAAACCGCACAGAACTATGGGACCAGAAAAGCAGAGAAGCACTGCATGATGGGGGATCTCTGCTCCAGATGTTAATGAACCCACGCCTACATACACCAAGCTCAGGAGTTATCAGACCAATTCTAGTGATAAATCCTTTATTGGTATCCAAAATAGTGAAGCTCCCTAATCGCACTGTGAACTCCCTCCAACGAACACCGCCCAAAGCCAGGAATGATCAGCTCCTATGTCTAACCTGAACAAAACAACTTTGGCATTCTCCTTTGTTTACACGTAAACAAATCTAGTGTTCTCCCTTGAACCATTGTTGTTTCTCTACAAAAACCCCTATCCATGCTCAAGTAAGTGTTCTGATGCCGGGATCCAAAATCTGCATTAGTTCCATGGGGACTTCATCTTCTCCTGACTGATCATGCTGGGGGCTCTGCCTGTCTCCAGCACTCTGGACCCTCAGCTACTACCAGCACCTGGGACCCCCGATCGATTCAAGCTTCATGGAGTGGTGAGAACCCATCTCTCTCTCTCGGTATAGCTTTCTGATCCTGACTTGTGTGATCAGTTATAGTTTTCTAAACCTGACTTTTATAATCAAGTTTAAGTTAGATTTAATATTATAACGGTTTTGTTTGTTTGGCTCCCCTATGGTTATTACCTGGCAATAAATAACTTTCATGATTAACCTGGTTGCCTCTCTCTTCCTCCCCCCGAGCCCCGTGGGTGTTTTTTGGTTTCCTCATTCACTCTGCAGCAATGTTCCTCGTACCTAAGCTAAAAGATCCCTGCAGCACCCAAAAAATCCTGTGGGGTTTGCTCATCAAGTGGGTTACTACCAGAACAACTGTAACGTGAAAGTGGGGATAGGGACGTGCTGAACCTGAGACATAGGAGGGTGGCAGCCTGGAAGTGCTGCTCAACCCAGTTTGCTGAGTCCAGGGGCATATGAGGGTGGCAGATTGAAAGTGCTGCTTGACTCAGCTTGCTCAGGCGTGCTCTATTCCGGAGCGGTATCCATGGCACATGAGGGTGACAGCTTGAAGGTGCTGTTCGACCTAGCCAGTTGAGTCCAAGGGCATATGAGGTGACAGCTTGGAAATTCTGCTTGACCCAGCCTACTGAGTCCAGGGACATAGAAGGAGTCAGCCTGGGAGTGCTGATTAACCCATACTCTCAGACACACACTGTTAATGTGTGTGTGTGTGTGTATGTTCGTCTGAGGCTAGAAGAACCCAGTCCTGGGGAACCTAGGTTCTGCAGCATAGCTCCATTGGGAGGGAACTTTCAGCAGGGAGAAGTAGAACTCCTTATGAAAACACAAGTGACACAAGCAGTACATTGGTAGAAGTACAGAATCCCCCCGCGAAGAGTAACCCTAATAAATGAGCATACCCCAAAGTAACAGGCAAAGCTGATAACATGTTTGCCAGCAAATCTTTCCTTTTTTGCACTTTGCTTACTTTTTCTATGCAGGTAAGTATGGCAATACACGCACATTGGAGCCTTCAGGCCCCATGGATAGAGACTTGCTGTCAGCTCTTTGCAGAAATATGTTCCCATTTAGGCACATGGTTCCAGAGCAGGGGTGGGCAAACTACGGCCTGAGGGCCGGATGCGGCCTGCCAGCCATTTTAAGCCGGCCCTCAAGCTCCCACTGGGGACCGGGATCTGGGGCTTGCCGCGCTGCGACGCTCCAGCCAGGGTGCGGGGTCAGGGGCTGCTCCACACAGCTCCCAGATGCAGCGGCAATGCCCCCCTCTGGCTCCTATGCATAGGGGCAGCCAGGGGGTCAACTATGCATGCTGCCCCTGCCTCAAGCTCTGCCCCTGCAGCTCCAATTGGCCAGGAACCCCCCCCCCAGGATAACAGTTTCATTCCGCTTCCAGTTTATGTAATTAGCCCAAACTATGCTGCAATGCTGAAGGTTCTTCGCTGAAACCCTGTCACTGATGATGCACAATAGGAGAGGAAGTTGTTACATCTTCAGATAATATAATTTAGTTTACCTTTTTTCTGTTAAATAATGTAGGAAATTACATTTAAAAACTGCATTAAAATAACATCATTCAGGTTGCAAAGTCAGTACTTGAAAGTTAGGAAATGACAGAATTTATATTGCCTGTGCAACTGTAATTCATCCCCCTTGTGCATATGCATTCTGATAGCTTAATTATGAGATTGCATACTGTGTTTTCACAGGACCCCTGCCTCATTCAGGGCACGGAATGGATGGTGCTCAGACAACTCATAAGGGAAAGGTTTGGTGAATGAGGCTGATTTTAGGATGTTTGCCTCATTTACTCTAGAAGTTGGAAGTGTGCAGAAAACAAGGCAGGAGGACTGCAGAAAGTGAAAGGATACTCTTGTGGTTAAGGCAGGCAAATGACATACAGAAGAACTCAGTTCTATCCCTGCCTCTGCCATGCCCTGCCTATTGGAGTAACAAGGTGGGTGAGGTAATATCTTTTATTGGATCAACTTCTATTGGTGAGAGAGACAAGCTTTTGAGCCACACAGAACTCTTCTTCAGGTCTGGGACACTAACTCAAAGTGTCACTGCTAAATATAAGATTTGAACAGATGGTTTAGCGTAAGCAGTTAACACATATTTCAAGGAACCATTCAAAGTGAAGTGGCCCATTAATACCGTTCCAGTCATAGGGAAGAAAGGAAGAGGGGGCGGTGGAAGCAGTTGGGGAGGTGTGGGGGGGTTGTTAATTTTCCTATGTGATACTAAGCAAATCAAAATTTTGGCCACTATTGCCTGTTCCTCATTTCCCGAAGGCCAACTTGAGACATCCAGGGCCGAATGTAGCTGCAAAATAACTCCCTACTGAAACTGACAGCAACAAGAACTGCGGCTGCTCAATACCTCTGGCAGTAAGACAGCGTTCTCTGGAGGAATCAGCATGGTTGGAAACCACTGTGACCAAGACGACTTTCTTCAATCTGCCCTTAGTAACAAGAGTGAAAACTTTTCTTTCACAGACACATTTTGCTAATATTACTTCCATTTTGTCATCTTAATATTAGACTACTCTAATATTCTCTTCACGTGAGACTACACCTTGGCACCATACATCAACATAAGTTAGTGAAGAATTCTGCTCATTTATTGGGCGTGCTGCATGCCAAAAGCCCCACCCAATACACTGGTGCTCCGTATTCCGCATTTCTTGGCGGAGTTTAAGGTGTTAATTTTTTTAATGTATAAAGCCCTAAATATTTTGGATAGAAGCCAGTTGAGAGACTATGTCCTCTGACTAGGTCATACAGCTACAGTTATGGTCATCAGAGGTGTCTGAGATAACAGCCCACTGGTTTAGAAGAAAAGGGGCTGAGAGCGCATTTTCTCTAGTGGGGGACTTTAATTCTGGAATTCAATTCTTTCCTAATCCATTAAAGGCACAGACTATCTAAGCATGCTGCAAAGTCCATCCATTCTTGAGGCTATGCGGGGAAGAAGCTGGGTTAAAGGATGTAATGGTTGGATTAGGGAATTAACTCTTTGGTAGGATGATGGGCATAAGAAGGTTGATATGACCAAGTCTTCACATTTTTAGATTATTATTCCTCTGCTTTTGTCAATTAAAAAAAAAAGTGCCTAGAGCTATCGGTTGGCACTTTCAAATGCAAATGTAAAGAACATAAACAAATACCTAAATCTCAATTGAGCAACTCTGTAGCTCTGGTGTAAGGCTGCCTTCACAAATAAGCTGAAACATACAACATACCCTATTAAAAACCCTCTGTGTGACACTTTACTACCTTAGTTTTCCTACTAAATAACTTTCTACAAATATTACCTTTTTGAAGTTATAATACATCTTCAACATGACATTCTCCCATTTGTTCCAATAATACTTTTATATTGTATGAAATGATCACTGAGAGAAAGAGAAAGTAAGAGACTATATAAAGAAAGGTATCACATCAGTGCAGTTTGGCCAATTAAGTCTGTGTCAGCATTTCCTTTATACGCTTGCTTTTTTCTACCATAAAATGTGCACACCTGGTCTCAGTCCAAGACCAAATAATTGAACTAAATTAAAAAAACCTGGATCTGCACATGTTAAAATGAGGAAAACCTATTTCAGGGTTCCAAAAACTAAACTTGAAGTATAGAAGGTCACTAAACATTACAATTCAGGCTCAGTGGGAGGCCAACCAAAGGTAGGCTTGCTGCAGATGCCCTAACCTCCAAAAAGTCACACCTGTTCCATAGCTAAGAAGTGCAGACCCACCTGGGAGAAGCAGAACTCTTGTATATCAGAACTTTGCTCCTACCCTGTAGTTCTAAATTCTCAAGGCCTGCAACCCCCCTACTCAAGGCTCCATATGAAGCAGAAATTAATTCAGGTTTTTACTGGATTTACTCTCCTACTTGGCTGTTGCTAGAGAGTGGAGAGGGAAAAAAATCAGTAAGGAGGAGGCAGCTTATTCTCCCTTCCTGCCCAAAGAAGTATTTTAACTCAGTGGATCTTTCTTTTCTCTTTTTGGCTGATCGCCGAACTCTCCCAATAATACTGACAATGACATAATTGCCATAGAGCAGGGGTGTCAAACTCAATTGCACAGGGGGCCAAAACTCAAAACTCGCGGGCCGAACAGTATAACCATTTATTTAACAGACTAAATATTTATGTTTTTTAACCATTAATATGAACCAAAATACAGGATATCATTCCAAAATAAATACATTTCAACTTAAAATATTTTGCTCTTCATAAAAAAATATCCTGTCAATACAATACATTCAAAATCTGTACATGCTGGAATATTAAAAAATCTGAAAATATAAATAAAAAATTGAATTTAAAGCAAAAGTATAATCATAACAAATCATAACATTCCATTTTCTTGTCCTATTTAGTCAGAGCCTGATACTTGGAGTCTTTTCTTTGCAACAAGTTCGTTTATGTTTGGGGTTAGGTTCTGTGTTGTGAAGATTCTCAGGATCGATTGCAGGTGTTCATCAGTGAGGCGACTCCTGTGTGACGTTTTGTTAATTTTCATCACAGAGAACAGCTGCTCGCACAGATATGTGCTGCCAAACATGGACAGGATTCGAGCCGCATGTTGGCGGAGCTGCGGCATCGCTTCAGGAATGAAGCGAGTGAACTGTGCTGGCCCCGCAGTGTCGTACTTTGCCTTCAGTGTCCCGTTACATTGCAGTTCTATCAGCTCCATCTGCATTTCTACAGGTGCGGTTTCCACATCGACTGCAAATGGGTTGCGAAGCAGCTCGAAGTTACTTTTCTGTGCCTCAAAGTCACTGAAGCGCCGTGCGAACTCAGTGCGCAGCGCGCTGAGTTTTTCAGCAAAGGTGGCATTTGGGAAAACTGTGGCACTTTCTTGGTTCCGTATTACTTGGCAACAGGGAAAGTGAGACAAGTTGCATTGGTGCATTTGTGTCTCCCATAAGCGCAGCTTCACTTGAAATGCCTTCACTGCATCATGCATATCGGTTATTATGTGCTCCCGTCCCTGGAGTTGAAGGTTTAAAGCGCTAAGATGCGACGTTATGTCAGCCAGGAACGCCAACTCACATTTCCACTTTTCATCCCGCAGAACTGTGCAGTCTTTCCCCTTACTGTCCATGAACTGGCAGATTTCCTCTCGCAGCTCAAAGTGTCTTTTGAGAACTTTTCCCCGACTTAGCCACCGGACCTCCGTATGATATGGCATATCGCCAAACTCGCTATCTATTTCCCGCAGAAAAGACTGGAATTGGCGGTGATTTAAACCGTGGGCTCTGATAAAGTTGACGGTTTGTGTTACAGTGTTCATCACATGATCCATTTTTAGGACTTTAGCACTCAGCGATTCCTGGTGTATGATGCAGTGATACACTGTCAACTCACTGGCACAGTTCTCCTCCCGCATCTTTGAGCACATCCTTCCCACCAGTCCATTTTTTTCACCACACATAGCAGGTGCGCCATCTGTTGTAAGTCCAACGAGTTTTTCCCACGGCAGTTTCATGTCGGTTACACTTTGAAATACATTTCCAAAGATGTCTTCTCCTTTCGTTGTCCCGTGCATCGATTTAATGTCCAGTATTTCCTCTGTTACACACAAATTGGAATCCACACCACGGATAAATATCGCCAGCTGTGCAGTGTCAGTCGCGTCAGTAGTTTCATCCACGGCAAGGGAGTATGCAACAAAATCTTTTGCTCTTTCAATCAACTGTGTTTTCAAATCAGTCGCCATCTCACAAACCCGATTAGCAACAGTGTTTCTGCTGAGGCTTACATTTGCAAACGCTCGCGTTTTATGTGGACAAAGGACGTCGCACACTTTCATCATACAATTCTTTACGAATTCCCCCTCGGTAAACGGCCGTCCTGATTTGGCGATCTCTTCGGCCACAATGAAACTTGCTTTCACAGCAGCTTCACTTTGTGATTTTGCTTTGGTGAAAAACGTCTGCTGGGATGTCAAATTCTTCTTCAACTCCTCTACCTTTTGTAGCTTCTGTCCTGCGCTCAGGTTTTTGAATTTGTTCTCATGTTTCGTCTCGTAGTGCCGTCTTAGGTTATACTCCTTCATTACAGCGATATTACTCCCGCAAAGGAGACACACTGGTTTACCTGCAATTTCAGTAAACATATACTCATTCTCCCACCGGCTTTGAAAGCCTCGGTTTTCAGAATCAATTTTTCTCTTGGCCATTGTTGGGGTCTAGCTTTGATTTGATATTAGCGTTGTATACATCAACAGACCGCGAACTTGAACCGCGGCTTGCCGTTGGCGGCAATTGCACTGCATCATGGGATTTGTAGTGTGTGTTATTGGGGCGTCATATCACAGGGCCATTAAAAACAGATATATAAAACGATTTCGCGGGCCGGATATAATTGTATGGCGGGCCGGATGTGGCCCCCGGGCCTTGAGTTTGACACATGTGCCATAGAGCAATCAGGCTAGCAAAATCAGAGCTGCTGTTTGTGGGAAGGGAGTGGTTCAGAATGCCTCATTATACATTCTGTGGCTGTTGCAGCTACTCCTCTCAGAATAAGGAGTAGCCTCTGTGGGTGAACAGCCCAGGAGGCTATGAAAAGTCATCACACAAATTTCTGCAGGACCTGGAACCTGAAAACAGTAGCTAAAATAAAATCTGTAATTATTCATTTTAAGCTATTATATTTCATTAACCAAGCTCAAAGTTTCAATCCTGAGCTTTCTGCTCATGTAAATCATGACCAGCAGAGTTTTGTGGTACAAGGGCTTATTTTAAAGTGCTTATGAAAGCTGCTGGTTGATAGTCCTGGAGACTGAAATACCTTATTTATTCAAAGAGCAGATACAGGAAGAACAGCAGCAGTGGAAGCTTCCCCTCCCTGCTCCACCAGTGTACCTCAACCCTGATCTATATTAAAGGATTTTTAAACAGCAATGAAACACGTCAAAGTGCTTAACTTCATTCCAACCAGTGGAAAATTTGTGGCACTTTTTCAGGTGATCATTCCATGGGATTAGCAGCTACATTTAAGCAGCACAACACTGAACTGACATTTTTGAATTCAGTGTTTTTGCAGTTTGTAGCAGTCTATTGTATACACCCAAATTTTCTTTTTTAAATATGGATGATATAAACAAGAACTTCTACATCTCCATTTCATTAACCACACAGATTCAAATATCTCTGAATTAAAACTTTTTTAGCAAGTATAAAATGTGTATTACTGATATGATATTGTATTATCTCCATATAAGCCTTTATAATCATGCAAAAAGGAGATGAGAAAAAAGTTTAAAATGTTATATACTCAATACTTGCCCTATAACAAGACAATCTCAGCTGTTGCATTTAAACAACTGCTATCACATGCATTGATCAATTCAATAAAAAGAGTCACTATACACAGTGATTACATTATTTTCCCCTTCTAAAAACAATCACACCATACAACTGTTTGCCAAATTTCATTTTTAAAGTCAAAGCTGCATTTAGTCAGAAAAGTAATAAAGAAAGCATTATATACAAAAAGCTGAAAGATTTTTGAATAAAAATTACAAGCAATAATGAATAGGTGAAATTTGCAACCACAGAAGCCTAAATTGTGACCACAAAACATGCATATGCATTCATTTGTGCACGTGCGACTAATTGCATGTACAATTACCTATTTTGTGCATGACAATGTCTGTTTTACATGTGCATGCATGCATGTTTTGTAGGTGCAACATAGGCAATGTATACAACTACACTATGTTTGAAAATGAGACCCTACATGCTATAGCCCAAATTAAGGCTCCTAAATGTGGAGCAGCACAGCAGGAGACGCTGTGATGTGTTGGAGAGACACACTGTGTTTCCTTCAGTGCTGCATTCTAGCAAAGTGTAGTACAAAGAAGGACATGGTAGGTCACCACCCTGCCCAGACTCAAACTCCAGGGGCGTTCCTAGTGGCACTTCTGTTCTGTCCTCACAGAGTGGTGCTTGCTGCATTCTGGCTGCATATGGTGCAGAAACATGGAATGGAGGGGAAAAGACTGCATAGACCTTATACCTGGACTGGAATCCTTATGGCTGCGTTATTGAAGATAAGGTTATATTGGAAACATCAATTCTGTGTTACAGTGCATAATAGGGAGGCTACTAGTTCCCTTTTTTGAGTAATAAATATGTTCTTATGGAACCTAGTTTCTCAGAGAGCGTTCTAAATATATTTAATTAAAACACAATTCCCTTAAAATGTACATATTATTCACAGTCAAAAGATTACATTCATGGAGAGACAAGAAAGAGGCCACTGCAGAAAGCAAACTACTGTGATTTTTACTGGGGACAATTTCACTTCATGTAATTGACTTTTATGTCTTTGGGAAAAATAGCAATAAATGGAACATGGTAAGGGGGAAATTTCTCTCTTAAGCAATGTGTTTATTTAAATGTATGTACACTACTACTACTACTTGGGTAACAATACTTGCTCTTTGTAACTATTAAAAAAATTAAAACATCTTGTAATAATTTTGAGAATTAGTTTTAAAACTGATCAAAAAAGATACAACATAGCTACCTAATGTTACTTAACTATCACCAACTGTGTTTATAGAACTGGCTAATTGTCCATTTATAAGCCTCATTCCCTGTGTTGTTGGCAAAAAGATAGTTTAAGTTAACAATAGGCTTATTGAAAAATTTACTGCCATTCAGATGTGTTTGTATTTAAACCTTTCAGCCAGCAAACGTCAAGAGTTGAACTGCATCATTTTTACTGTCTTTGCCAAGAATTATGGAAACCTGTGCCAAAACTAATACAACCATTTGGAGCAGTTGGAAATTATGAACCCTGGTAGCTACAGTACACTATATGCAGCCTCTATTTAGAGCAATGTAAAATGTCCAACTCTGGTGTAGTCCAAATGAGAATGTGATGTAAGTGATAGTTAATCAAGTCAAAACATTTTACATGAAATACTAAAGTATTACTTGGTTACAGACCTTGTTCAAAAACTGGATGGTGAAAGGGAGGCATAGGAAGTTTCTCGGTCATCCAGGGCTCACAGAAGTAGGCCTGAAGCCAGGCTGTGCACTGTTTCAGTGGTTCTGTCATTTCCTCTGGGCCTTCGCATACCTCACAAGTAACTGAGGCCTCCTTAGTGCTGGAAAAGCGATAACATTAGTTTAATAAGTTTAATAGCCAAGCTGCTGAAGATTTTAGCATGCTAAAGACACAGAGAAAATATTTATTACATTAAACGGAAGAAAAATGTTAATGTTACATGGACTTCTTTTTCCTCTCGTAAACACTAACACAGAATGCTACTACATAAGGAAAAATGAAAATCAAATTAGAAAAGGAACTGCAATAAAGCAACAGCTCCCGGGGGCAGGGATAGCTCAGTGGTTTGAGCATTGGCCTGCTAAACTCAGGGTTGTGAGTTCAATCCTTGAGGGGGCCACTTAGGGATCTGGGGCAAAAATCAGTACTTTGTCCTGCTAGT
The DNA here is from genome assembly GCF_011386835.1 of Chrysemys picta bellii. Lineage (NCBI taxonomy): Eukaryota > Metazoa > Chordata > Testudines > Emydidae > Chrysemys > Chrysemys picta. Next base: position 103,997,893 of record NC_088797.1, read on the forward strand.
GAAGGCAGGGGGCTGGACTCGATGACCTTTCAAGGTCCCATCCAGTTCTAGGAGATAGGATATCTCCATTAATTTATTTATTTATTTAGCTCCGTGTCGAGTTGGAGCAAAAAGCCTGAATGATATTTACTGTTATATACTTTCCAATGCAGGCAGACTGAAATGTATACTATATAGTATTTTTGTATTTGCATTATAAAAATGAGTATTTCATACCTGTTAAAGTATTGAGAATATATATAGACACGCACCCCTAATTAAAATGTTCAGTAATTTGAACCCGTTCATTGTCTCCAATGCCTTTTACCAATCTGACAAATGTAAAACAATTCAGAACATCAGAAGTCAAAGAGATTCCTTATTACCTTTAGAATTGCAATGACAATACAAGGTGAACAAAGAACAACACTTGTGAGAAATATAGGACTTTCTTTTTTAACTTACCTGTTTGGCTATCCATTGCCTAGGGAGGTGAGAATACCATGCACAGATGTAACCATGTAAAAAAACAACAACAGGCTAGGGTGGGGGGGGGTGGATGATGATGGAGGAGACACCAGAACTGAAAATGCACAAGTCCATCAACAAGATAGTAAAATTACATATCCTCAACATTGTCCCAGTGGTTATAGCTGTGCTAGGAATAAGGTTTTCTCTCCTTCTTACTCCTTGACACCTAGCAGAGTCCGATAACCACCAAGGAGTTTCCCCGTGGGACAGAGGAAAGGAAATTGCATTCCATGTAACCAGCACTTTCCTCTTCCAGCTATTATCGTCAGGTTTCTGCTTCCCTCCACTGTGGAAGTGAAGGGAGGCAACTGAGAATTAGTTTGCTTTTAAATAACAGTTTAGATTTTCAGAATATGTCAGAATGTAACAAATATTGCAGAGGGCGCCTACAAAGGACCTAGGGGTCACAGTGGCAAGAAGCTGAATATGAGTCAACAGTGTGCCCAAGAAGGCTAACGGCATTTCGGGCTGTATAAGTAGGGGCATTGCCAGCAGATCAAGGGACGTGATCATTCCCCTCTATTCGACATTGGTGAGGCCTCATCTGGAGTACTGTGTCCAGTTTTGGGCCCCACACTTCAAGAAGGATTTGGAAAAATTGGAAAGAGTCCAACGGAGGGCAACAAAAATAATTAGGGGGTTGGAGCACATGACTTATGAGGAGAGGCTGAGGGAACTGGGATTGTTTAGTCTGCAGAAGAGAAGAATGAGGGGGGATCTGATAGCTGCTTTCACCTACCTGAAAGGGGGTTCCAAAGAGGATGGATCTAGACTGTTCTCAGTGGTACCTGATGACAGAACAAGGAGTAATGGTCTCAAGTTGCAGCGGGGGAGGTTTAGGTTGGATATTAGGAAAAACTTTTTCACTAGGAGGGTGGTGAAGCACTGGAATGGGTTACCTAGGGAGGTGGTGGAATCTCCTTCCTTAGAAGTTTTTAAGGTCAGGTTTGACAAAGCCCTGGCTGGGATGATTTAGTTGGGAATTGGTCCTGCTTTGAGCAGGGGGTTGGACTAGATGACCTTCTGAGGTCCCTTCCAACTCTGATATTCTATGATAAATTTCAGGATTTACTCCCCACCCCCCACACATGATTTTCTTCTTTTCCTGCTATTTTAAGACTATGTGGGGTTTGGGTAGGGTGTAGGGTGGGGGTGGGGGAAGGGCAGTAAATTGGCTGGTCTTGCTTTCATTATGTTCAGTATCGTATTGCACAATATTCAATTCACTTGATTTCTGAGTAAGAGCAACACAAAGTACATAAATGTTGCATAGCTAATATATTAATTTGAGATTTCAGTGAGCATTTGGACATAGTAGGCTGTTGAAAGTGGGGAGTTCTCTTCTGAGTGTCACTCTGCTTCCTAATCTACATACTTCCTGCAGAGTGAAGCAAATTGATCCAGGACCCTACAAGAGCTTTCCTGGCAGTGCACATCTAACACCATTGGACATTGAAGCCTTTGTGGGTGTCTCTCAAAGTTCAGGAGAATTAATTTGTCTTTCGGTACTAATAAAATTATCATGCCCCACCAGCAATACATAGAGGAGAAAGGATGTGTGTGGGAGTCTTCTAATAATCTATGAATGGTTATATACAGAGCTGACATCATGAATCGATGCCAAAAAGAGCAACCACACCTTCTTTAAGCCTGCCAAAAACTTTTCAACACCCAGTGTTTATTATCCTTCCCGATAAACCATCCAGCAATTTTCTGATTATTATAAAACAGGCTGTTTGGAAATTGCCTCATGGCCTATTCAGGGTACTTTTGCTGTCACAAGGGACCACTTGTATAGATTCCAGTCCTGGCTTCTTGTTTTCTGCTGCAGGTATGCTCAATCCCAGGAAAAGGAAGCTCCACTTATGGCTCAATAGTATTTCCCTTGACAGTGCTACAAACATAACGGACCAATTCTCTGAGGGAGAATGGCGGCTACAAGGCAAAGTGTTGAAGGTGGAAATAGGTGAAAAGTAGGTAAAAGTGGGAGGATCCTCCTAGTAGTAATAAAGCTATAGAAAAATCCCAGCAGGACTGAGGGAATTAAAGCAAGGCTATTTGGTCTCTTCAGTCACTCAGATGGGGGTTGTGGAGGAAACCCTTGACAATTTCCCAGCATGCCAAAGTACCAGATGCTTAACAAAATATTTTCTCTTAATAGGAAACCTAAGCAAATGAAAAATGTGTGATGTATCAGTAATGACATAAAAGATTCCAAGTCTGTTTTTGCCACAAGGCACCTTTGCAACAAGACCTAGCCACCTCAAATGCTTGATCCACAAATGCATATGAAACTGAAAACAACAGGATATCAATGTAATCAGACACCTACTCTTGTCTCTGCCTCTGGATAGGATAAATGATGTATAGTCAGAAGCTATTTTAGGGTTTATTCTCAGAAGTGAAACCCTCATCTGTTTGAATTGTGCATGATCAAATGGCCTTGCAATTCTCCGCAATGCCAAGTCATTTTCTAACTAATTGTTAAGCACCGAAGGCCACATTGTTGATTAGCAAGAAAATAATATAGCAGAATGGAGAAAGAAAGGTGGGAAAGTTAAAATACCAGAGAGATAGACAGCATGCAACAGATGATTAAACAATTGGTTAAAAGCATTAAAAATGCAAGTTAAAAATGGATTGTTTGGCATATAAGAAAACAAAAGAAAAGCAGAAGACACGGAGGAAGATGCAACTGTGCATGTAGCTTGCCAGCAGCCTCCCTATTAAATGCACCTTCTTGTTGTTCTGCCTATTTATATGGCCAGGTTATAATTTTGAGGGTTTTGTCGTTGTAGTGCTTTGTAAAAGGTTTGTACACTTTTTACATTCTTTTGGGATTTAAAAATACTGGTCAAAGAATCTAATTCAATGGGACTATTTATGTGCATAAACTTATTCACATGCTGGCTTGGGGCCTTCCACTGTAAGCTCTCTAGGCCAAGCACTAGCCTATATTATGTTTGTATATCCCTCAGCACAATAGGTCTATATGACTGGAGACTCTAGGAACTCCCTCAGTATATTTCATTGTAATAAAATAATAAAACTCTTGAAATCTGCAACAGCACAAAATTAATGGACTTCTCTGATCCATATAACAAGAGTGGCACCACACACATTCAAGATTCTGGTGACTTCAACCAGGTTCACATCTGCTTGCTTGATAGTCGTAGGTAGGCTGTGACTTGGACTACTCAAACATGAAGAGAAGTAAGGGAAGAGTAGGAACCTTTCTTATACCCCTGTGCTGGCTACTCACTTATTATCCCTCTCCCTGGAGCAAGTGGGTGAGGAATAGCCAGCCTTCGCTCCGCCTCCCACCAAACCAGCCTGCACAGCCTAGCTGGCACAGAGGTCGTAATTTTCTTCTGGTATAAACTAGCAGCAAAATTACTACCTCTTACTCTGTCTCCCAGGAGTAAGTAGGAAACAGAAATGGTATTATTCTTCAGAAGGGTGTCTCTGAGGCATAATGCCTCCTGGGCTATTGCTGGGGTGCTATGGTATATGCATCATCCCTTGCTTGAGGCTTTGTGAAAAGACACAATCTAGACTTGGTTCCATTTTTAATAATAAGCAACATAATACAGATCTGCCAAATTATTCCTCTCCCTTTAAAAATATGCTTTAATTACAACATCTGTTGTGTCTACTGTCTGAGCTGTGGTGCACTCACCTACGGTGTGGGACACCCAAGTTCCAACTCCTGCTCCACTGACTACAGTATTAATAAATAGTGGAACAGCTGCAACAGGAGAGATTGAGAGAGCCCTGCTCCAAAATACACCATAGCCCAATTATTCTGATTTGCTCCTGCAATAAGGTAAATCCAAGTTCAAATCCCTTCTCCAGTTGGGAGGGGGAATTTAATTCAGATCTCCCACATCCTGGGTGAATGCTCTAAATATTGGGATCAAGGTTATAAGAGAGGCTGCTGCTTTGTTTCATCTTCCTTCGTTCCCTCCATTTTTTTTTTTTGGTGTGGAATTATTCAGAAATGCGTATCAAATTCACAAATAGTTTTGGGTTGACCAAAACTACATTTTTCGGCAAATAAACTATACAACCCGACTTACTCTCCTCTCTCCTCCACTTCCCCCTCCCATTCTGAGATGTATAAAAGTGGCATTCCCTTCTTTCTTGAAACTACCACCCTTCAAAAATATCTGACTTTACAACAGCAGGTGCTTTTAGAGGATCAATGCTGGGATAGAACTTCCAGCCAGCGACCTTTACGAGACTTCATAGCCACAATTTAGCCCCACTATACCCTGCTCAACAAGTGACTCAAAGGAAGCCCCAGAACATTTAGCAGAAGAAATTTAGAGTAGGTGAGCTGAATTATGTAATGTTTTCCCTCAGGTGAAATTTCTTTTATTCGGTGTTTCATGTTTCTTTGGAAGTTTCTGAACATCTTGTACTGCACTCTATACATGCTCCTCTTACTCAGCTGCTTCCTGTCCTTGCCTATTGTTCAAATTTAGGAGGCAAATGCCCATCTAATTCTTACACTAAATGTTTGCAACTAGCCTTCAGCAATGAATAAACAAAAAGATGGGGAACCTCTATGTTAATGTTCTTTCCCTCACTGATCCCTAGGGAAAGGGCCTTAATCTTGGGCTATACAGCCACCAGTGGCAAGGAGCCAACAGCAAACAAAATAACAGCCAAAGTAACCACAGGTTCTATGCTATACCTCTGGGCAGCTTGAATCTTGAACTGCGACATAACAAAACTTAACTTTTATTTTTACACATGAAAATAAAATAAGCATATTCATCCAAGAAAGACAAGAAACTAAAGAGCCGTTATTTCAGTGAGTTTCACAGCTTTCTCAACAAGCAATAACCGTCAGTTTAATTGGAAAGGTCTATGTGTACGTTTGCTTGATGAAGGTACCGCATAAACATTTTAAAAGCATTTCAGAACAGTATTCTTGTGTCCAAGTGTGGCAGATTTGCCCATATTTTTTCACTGAAATATACTGTTTTGCCTTTCTGTTCACGGATTTCATTGGTTTCCCTCAAAAGAAAAAGCCACACATTTTATTTGCAACCTTGCTAGTATAATGAAAAACATTCCTTTAAAATGCATTTGGGGAGGGGGGGAGAGGAGTTCTGCATTTTCCTGTATTACCAATGCTCTTATTGGGGATGTAAAGCCTTATACTTGCTTAGGTTAGCGACTGGAATTAGGTGCTGTCCAGCATCCTTGGAGGATACAAGTTCCATTTCTTGCTATATTTCTAGTCTGCCAACTGAATTAAAATGTGACCTGTATTTCTTACCATTTCCCACTCTTTAAAGGACATTTGCAGAATTTTTATAGTAGTAAAATTTATCTTAAATTGATTTTTTATGCTTGTGCTAAAGATCTCAACCTCTGCTTTACCCTGTACATTTCTACTTTAGATCTCATTTTTAACTCTTTCTCTGTTGGTATTAAATAACAATTTATGGATGAAATGCTGTTAAATGGACTTCGATCCTAAAATAAAGATTTATGACATGATATTTAACATAGTTGACATAGCCTAAAACAATCTAATTTTTTGTATGCGTAACAAAAATGTCCATTTAAAAAAAAGTTATTCTTGTTCTTTTTAAAGTCTTGTATTACTCATCATTGTTCTCCCTCTTATTAACATAACTGTGGCATGACAGTATCCACAACAGCTACACCTATGACAGAGGGGCTTCTAAAGACTTTCCTACAGCAGAATCCAGAAATCCAAATCATTATCGAGTTCAGCAGCACATGGTTGCACAAAATATCATCTCTGGATTTTCCCAAGCAAGCAGAGCATACAAATAACAACTCCTTGCTTGTTATATTAAAATCTAGAAACTTGCTCCTCACTGCTCCACTAGTGAGTGCACAATGCCTTAGCCCAATGGCAAAAATCTCCACAATGCTAATCACCAGCTGAGCTGCTGCTGCACAACATGCAAAGAGCAACTTCCAGCTGAGACAAGCTTAGCACAGTTCCTACCAGCTTGGCTCCCTTTTGGATCCACTAAGGTTTGCAGCTGCCTACAGATCAAGTATCTCAGTTTGATTCTCAGTTGTGGTAATGTACAAGACATTCATGAAAGTTACTGGCTGGGGGAATTCACTACTGGTTTAGTATCAGAGGGGTAGCCGTGTTAGTCTGAATCTGTAAAAAGCAACAGAGGGTCCTGTGGCACCTTTGAGACTAACAGAAGTACTGGGAGCATAAGCTTTCGTGGGTAAGAACCTCACTTCTTCAGATGCTTATGCTCCCAGTACTTCTGTTAGTCTCAAAGGTGCCACAGGACCCTCTGTTGCTTACTACTGGTTTAGTTCACTCTAGTGTCTTACCACCCCACTTTACACATATAACAGCTGTATTATACTGTTCTTTTTACTATACTCCATGACTGGTTCTATTGACTTTGCTTTCTGTAAGCCTCACAACTAAGTAAAAAACTGGGTCCCTGCTCATACAAAGCAGAGAATGGTGAGCTTCTCTTACCCCTTTTTAGAGTCTCCTTAGAATTGTATTTTTTACATGAAACAATAGAAAGGAAAAGAGTGTTTTTAACAGAGGAAAAATATAAAAACCATCTGTGTCAGTTTAATAAGGCATCTTTCAAGACATATGCAACTATTGGCAAATTAGAAATACTTTCAAAACAAACATGTAAACAGCAAGTTGGCTTCAATACCATTGTTGAGGAAACGTTAGATTTTAGTATGTGTTTATGAAAGTTTTTAAAGTTTTCTAAATGCCTTTCCATTATGAGAAACAGAAAAGGCCTATTACTATGTTTGGGGATACAATGCCACTGTGGTTAACCATATTCCAAATTGGTGTGGCTTTTATTTAAAGCTTCCTGAGTGGTATCACTTTTTTTTCCCCCCTCAATGAGTCGAATAAAATTTAACCGAAACATTCTAAGATGGACCTTGAATGGTCATTTAAAATAAAAAATAATACACCACAATGATTCAGATGGCAATTTTCTTAGGATGCAGAATCCTTGTAAACATAGATCAAATCATTCTAAGAATGTTACACAGGCACCTGAAACTGTTAAATACAATAGGTACCATTAGCATACAATGCTAATTTCCACTGTATGTAATCAGGCATGTTCAAGGGTTTATCACTTGGTAATAATTACCTCACCCTCTAGTGGTTAGCTTGAAAAAAGGAGCTGGGAGCGAATGCAGATTCTCCTTTATTTCAAGTTGTTGAAATAAATCGAACAAGAATAAAAATGGCAAGTTCTACTCCTTATCCCATAAGTGTGCAGTTAGCTAATGACCATGGGTGTAGACTCAGATAATTGCATATTTATTATATCAATGGAATAATCATAAAATAGTCCCTTCAGAAATAAAGATAAAGACCTGAAAAATCAATAAGATGCCAATGGGAAGAGCATTTTGTTGTTATATTTTTTGTATCATATTGAAGATGTGATTAAAGTAACTTATCTCTGAATTAAGGCTGCCACTCCATTACTAACTAACCTCGCTGTATTTTGATACTGCTGCACATATGGCATGTGAGATCATACATTGGTCTGAGATATCCTGCTAACCCTAGGGACTGAGCAAATGTAAGGGTCTGCAAACATTCAGTTGTGTCACATTGTAGTTCCTTTCAGTACCTAAACATAATTTTCCTTGAATGTATTCATTTAACCATTAACCCTGTTGTATATGAAAAATATTTTTGTATTAAATATATTTTGATTCCAACAACAAGGACTCTGGGGCTTTCTATGATCTTAATCCTAAGAATATGGCCTTAAGAATGTCTCTACTGCTGCAGATGTCATGGGGCCCTGCAGAAAGTTTTCCCTTCTCTGCTCTCAGAGCAATAGTTTCTTACAGCCCAGGGCACAGCAGGGGAAATCTGCTGCCAGGCATGCCACTGTTTCTTGTGGCAATTCCAAGATTTCTCTTTGCTCTCTTACTCCTTTTCATTCCCTCTCTCTAGGTGTGCAAAGTACTGAAAAAACCCAAACCCTTCACAGCTGAGGAGGTGACATGTAGTTCCCCTCTCTGTACCTGGAACAACAAAGAGCTAGGAAGAAACTGCATAGTGCCATCATATCTGATGCGAGGAACCCTGACTGGGATGATTTAGTTGGTATTGGTCCTGCCATGAGCAGGGGATTGGACTAGATGACCTCCTAAGGTCCGTTCCAACCCTAATCTTCTATGAGGCGAAGACAGACATTGAGAACAGCAGATGGGAGATGATCCCTCAGAGAGGAACCAAGAACAATCTTCACAAAGGGTGGGCAAGAGTGGCAAACAGGAGAAAGTAAGAAAGGAGAGAATGGAAATGCTCCCTTTGTCTTGTGACATGAAACCTGAACCTCACTACTCAGTTTCCAAATCCTTCCCAATCTTGTGAGAATAGTCTAATCCTAATCCCTCCCCATTACCAACTCCACCAGTTCCCCCCAGGTTTCTCAATCTCAATTTAAACAAAAACACTCTCAACCAACTAACAAGGCAAAACTACTTGGCAAACATGCATATTAAATGATCTCTAATAGAAAATTTCATAATTCGTTTCTGGAAATATCCAACTATATTTATAGCATAGCACAATATCCAGCTTTTGTAGTTTGAAGTATATGTACAAGCTGGTTTGGGTATGAGTGAGAGAGAAAACAATAACCCTGTACAGGAAGTGGTGGTTTCTTTCCCATGCATATTTTGATTTTGTACAATCTGGTGCATTCCAAAGGCTCATCAAATTCTCAGAATTATCTTTATGAACAACAGTGATAAAAGAATCTCTGTTAGGAATAATTTAACTGTGAGATTGTAGTATAGACAAATTTAAAGTACTTTTGCACAGTAACCCTAGCAAACTTATTTTCTTTTCAAAATAGAGGGATAACAACTCCAGAACAAACAATAAATACATCAGAGTGTTTTGGGACTTCCAACCCAAAGAGAAGTTTTCTAACATTCTCTGTCCTAATATGAAATTGAGGCCCAACCTAGACAAGTGTTTTGTGAACATATGTAAAGAACTCCACGTGGCTGCCATGCTAATCTCCTTGTTAAGGGAAAAAGACCAGAGACCTGTTGCTGTAGCAGACGTGCACTATAAAGAATAGGCTTTGACGTGACCTTGTAGTCTTGCTAGGCTGCAAGCATGTGTGATGCAATCTGACAGCAATTTAGGCATGGCCTTGTTAGAGACTACAGAACCTATTTAATGTCAAACAAAAATTAAAATGTAGATGGACTTTATAAGGGCTTTAGTTTACTGTAGATAAAACCTTAAGGGCCTTTTAACATCAAGCTTATGGAAAAGACCTTAGTGAAATCAGCACACAGGTGGAAAGGAAAATATTTTCTGGGTGACAAAGTGGAATTCTGTCTCCACTTTAGGAAAGAGTTGAGGATGTCTTTGAACAGTTTAGTAGCCAAAACAGTTTTCAGATAACCTTGACGAGATGAGAAAGCCTTTAAGTGACTGTAAGACTTAAGGATTCATGAAGGATTTCCCACGTAGAAACATTTCACGGTTATTACAAATACTTTTGCAGACAGTGGACCCAACAGTATTGCATGGTCCTTTCTGATACCTGTTAGCGTCAGCGAATCCTCTCTCCCAGACACATGAAGTTACTAACAAAGCTCCAACAGGCAGTAGCTGCCTCCGGGAATGAAACATGTTTCAGCAATGCCTTAGGTACTGACCAACCGTTCTACAGCAGTAAGGCCAGGCAGATAGTGTAGCAACCTTAAAGGAATGTCCTCACCAACTGTGGTCAGAGAGGAATTTGTGATTCAAGCACCAGAAGGCATCTGAAATCCAAGACAGGAACTGGTGTGATATGCCCACAACTGGATTTTACAGCTTTAAAGTGTTGAACTTGGGTGCATGGGCAAGAGCATTGACACCCGATGGGAATCTGCTTTGTTGGGTATCATTATGGAAGAGACATGTTTGATGACTTAAATATTATAATATCAACATAGTGTTACTAGATTTAAGACGTGATCCAATAAAAATTGTGTCACTGAATATCATCACTAGAGTTGAGCAGGATACTTTTTCATGCCCTGCGAAAATCTGAAATTTTGAAAATTTCCTGTTTTGCATCGGGGAGGGGGGAGGAAAGAAAAAAAAAAAAAAAGAGAGAGAGAGAGAGAGAGAGAGAGAGAGCGAGCGCGCGTCAGCCACCCTAGTATAGCCAAGAGCCCAATGGTTAGGGTAGTCACCTGGGAAGTGGGAGACCCTAGTTCAAGTCTCTGTTTTGCCTAATTCAGAGCAGGAACCTCAACTTCCATATTCCAGGTAAGTGCAATAACCACTGGGCTGCTGGATATTCTGGGATGAGTCTCTTTTGTTGGAGGTGTTGGAGGTGTTCCACTTTGTACAAATAATTAAATATTCATTTGGCCAGAGAAAGAGAGACAGATTCTATAGCCTGATGGTTACAACACAGCAGGATCTTGAACCTGGGTCTCCCACATCACAGATGAATAACATGGAGAGATAGATCGGCAGGCGCACTCACAAGCTTTGACCAGAAATTCCATATCCAGGACCCGTGAAACCTTTCTCAATGTAAGTTTTGTTGAAACTGATAACTTTTCACAGGAACCTTTGTTTTTGACAAATCAACATTTTCCAATAATAAAACGTTTTGTCAAAACATTCCTAATTATCAATTATTTTACCTCACGGCAATTTTTAACTTTGCCACACAATCCCTTGCTCACGTGAGTAATCTCTATTAATGGGAGATGACCCGTTGAAGTCAATGGGACTCTCTCTGTGAATAAGGACTAGTCCTGTCTGCAGGAAAAAGGCTGAAGTGTAAATAAGCTGTATTAATATTTTAATGTTTATTTATATCAGCCATTAAGTGCAGGTTTCAAAGCCTATGCATCAAAATGGTTTTTGCTTACAGAAATGGGCGGCATCACATTTTTCACATGTACAAGTCAGTAATAATTAAAGCATGAGATCAGCATTGAAACAAGACTACAAAGATTCACTCAGCCAACCAGATTTTCTTTAAGAAAGAGGTATAAAATTGAAAAAAATGTTTAGCTAGGATATGTACTGTCAAGCTTCAATGTGAACATTTAAAAAAATGTATTTAATCAACATCTTAACGTCATATAAATAGTCTCTCTTTGACAGATGAAGACAAAAACACCCCAAAACTGCAGATGAATTATCTAGTCCCTAATGATTCGAAAACAATTACAGGATGCAGAGCAATCTAGTTAAATTTTATTCAGAAGCTCACTACACTTGTGTTTTCTCTTATTTTTCTATCAATGAAACCCATGAGGTTTAAGCACAATTCATTATGTATGAGACCCAACTTACAGTGCTTGACTGTTGATTAATAGGAAAGTTTGCTGTATGTACATTTGCAACATTAGATGCATACAATATGCTAACTTATTCTTCCACGGAAGCTAATTATTTACAAAAATGACTACTTGAGACTACAATTTATTAAATGCATGCATCCAGTCTCAATTTGGCCCCAAAAGACAGTCTGGAATGAAGATCTTTTACATGATGTGACAACTTCTAGAAACAGTGTTATTAATATTGTAAATGTGGCAAATAAAGAGTTCAAATAGCCTTATGTCTATGTTGTGTTTGTTTTTCACAACTGAATCAATGAACAAAGCAGCTTTTTAAAGTTTAAAACCCATGTGAGGCACATTCTCCTTACGTAGTTCAATTTAGCTTCTTATAAATGAAATGTCTGTACATTAGCAATAAAAGATTAAAAAAGGAGGAGAGTTGAAATAAATGGAAAACACACCCCAAACTTGAAATGATTGAAGTACTTCCATTATAGTTCTTTTAAAGACTTTATTGAGAATGAGATTTGAACATTTACCGAAGAATATCTGTAAAAATTTTAAACTTGGTAAGAGTCATTCTGTGACACACTGCAAATTCTGCTGAGGTTTTTTTTGTTTGTATTTACCCAAGTATTTTATTTCCCAGTGGATCTTTGTGGCTGGAAACTTTGCATTAATTAGTATTCTCTCCTGCTTTGAGCAGGGGGTTGGAATAGATGATCTCCTGAGGTCCCTTCCAACCCTGATATTCTATGATTCATGTGAACACCCAGAAATAAGCAAGTATGCATCAGCCTAAATCAGAAATTTGGACACCATATATTTGAAAAGGGATTTCAAATACATGGAAGTTTCCCTTTATAGGCTACATGAAGGAAATATTTCAGTCTTCACACCAACTAGCCTTTATTGGTCTTCTGTAATGAGAACCCTGATCTTGCAAACATAAATATGCTTAACTTTAACATGAGTAGTCTTATTGACTTCAGTGGGACTATTCACGTGGTTAAGATAAAACAAGTGTGTTTGCAAGATCAGGGCATAAAAGGTAGCCACCTACATCAGAATAAGTGGTTTAAGAGACCAGCCTCTGGGCAGCCACTGATCCTGCCACTTGGATGCCCAGAAAGCTGTTGCCTAGATATCCTGTGCTGTTGGTGTGTGCCATAATGTACTCTTAGAGATCTGAGGAGAATCAGACTCCTGTCTTCACATGCCCAGATAAGGAAAATCAATTTCAATGCCCAAAAGACTCAACTGATAGTGCAGAAGGTCACTAAATGCTACCAATTGCTCTGTGCCATTAGAGTTTTGATCGGAATCCTATACAGAGAGACATAGATTTCAAACAAGATCCTGTCCTGGGATACTGTATTGTAGGCCAAGAGAGGAAATAAAACATCAATGAAGGGGTGGACTTTTTTAATTTTTTGAAGACAATATAGGTGTTCAAGAAAAACAAAACAATACCACAGACAGAGTGAGTGAGTGAGTGAGTGTGAGTGAGTGTGTGTGTGTGTGTGAGAGAGAGAGAGAGAGAGAGTGAGTGAGTGTGTGTGTGTGTGTGTAAGTAAGGTTGCAAAGCCAAGCATTAAAAAAAGATAGGGCTATTCATCCAATTTCAATTTTCCCCTCCCACACCCACTCCCAGTCCTCGCTGCTTGTACACCTGGGCTCAAGATACTCATCCCAGTTTCTCCATCGCAGGTCTTCCACTGTCCAAACCCAACTGGCTCCCAGTCGACAGCACTTCCCCCAATCCTCCCACCTACTGGCTCCCAATCAGTTTTCTCCCCCATCTATGACCATCTGATCTCAGTCTGCCCCACCCTTCCACCACTACCCAACTCTGGGGTCTTTTCACACAGTAGGAACATGAATGAATCATAGTATTTGAGGTCTGGTCAACATCTAGGTGGTCGGAATGAAATTTACACCTTCACTAGAACTTATATTGTCATTTCTGTATCCAGACAGTATCACAACTGGCTCTAGAAGTAATATGTGGCATTTACCTGGCACTTTCATAATCTCCGAAGCATTTTGAAAACATTAATATTTACAATATAATCCTCACAACACTTCTGAAAGTTAGGCATTATAAATCCTCATTTGCCAGATGTGGAAACTGAGGCAGAGAAGTTAAGGTTTGAATGATCAAAAATGACCTCTAATATTGGGTGTCCACCTTGATTCACTTTAGTACCTGGTTTCCAAGGTGATAAGTAACCAGAATTCTAACTAAAGTCAACAGCAGTTGCAGGTGCTCAGCCCTTGAAAACCAGCCAAAAATAAAGACCCCCCCCAAATTAGAGGCCACTTTTGAGAATTTGACAAGAAGGCTATTTTCAAACCTAGGTGCCTAAAGTCAGGCTTCTAAATCCATTACATAAAGTTTTCAGCAGTGCCGAACATCCACGAAACACAGAAGTCTGTGGGAATTGCAGCTGCTCAGCACCTTTGAAAATTAGAACACTTATTTAGATGTCTAAATATAGATTACAAAGCCCAGCTTTTGGTGCCAAATTTTGAAAAATTTGTCCCAGGTGACTTGATCAGGAACACAAAAGGAGTCAGTATCAAAGCCAAGATTAGGCCTCAAGAGTTTCCGTCTCCCAGTCTTGTGCTCACACCGCTAAATCATGCCTCTTTCTAGCGACAAGGATTCAGCTGAGCTCAACGCGGCACGTGAACGTGCGGCAGATGTTGATGTTGAAAAACCAAAATGAGGTTCAGCTTTTGCCTTGCTAGTTAAAAGCATCAGCTCTGCAGTGCTCTGAGCCCCTTCTAGCTAGTGGAGCATACCAGCGTGCCCAGCACTGTGATTTGGATCTGCTTCTTAACATCTCACCTTAGGCAATGAAGCTAGCCCCATATCTGACTTGGAAAAAATCCAAAGTTTTGCAATTGCTTTCTTCATACAAGGGTACCCTTTTCCTGCAATTTCTGCTCATTTTAGATTTGTGCAGCCTTTCATTGTGTACCAGCCAGGCATCCACTTGCATGGCAAAAGATGACAGTTATGAGAATGCCAATTTCTCATTAGGTAAAGCTCCATTGTGCCACTTTTCTCGATAATTTATTTGAAATCAAACTTGCCCATGGGTCTTACAGAGTGCTGCAGTTTTAATCAGAAAAACAATAAATCAGAAAGGAAACCAAATATTCATTTTTCATTTTAAATTGCTTGAAGATCCTAACCGGATTAAGACGTTATCAAAATTCTGAGTTCATGTGAAGAGTGGATAGAATCACTAAGCTCACATTTTAGAAAACATGAAGGTCAGGGTGAGTCAAAGAAAAACTTTGGTTTTAATTTTTTTTTTAAAAAGGAATAGCGATTATGGGCTAAATCCCACTATGCTTATTCACATGATTGATCACACTGATTCAACCAGACTTAAAGGGTGTGAAGTTATCAGGATGTGGGCCTCCTTAAAAAAAGATTTTTTTAAGGAGGCCCTAGGGGCGCTCACAACTCTTCTCTTCTTCCTCTTAACAAATAAGGGACACCCCAACTGCTTCTATTGACCAGCAGAAACATCCAAGAGAGGCGAGGCAGGACTTGCTGCAAGACAGCAGACATACTGCTTTGTCAGCTGCTGGTGGCAGCCTAAGAGTTCTGTAGTGGGTATAGGGAGAAAGGTGGCTAGACATCTGTAATACTGGAGTCACAGACAGGGAGAAGCAAGCTCATCTCTCCCAAAAAGGGATCTCAAACCTAAGATATGAATACTGCTGAGAAGCTCAGAGAGTCAGTATAAAGCAAAAAATTGACAATAGGCATTGATCACAATCCACTAACGTGTTTTTAAATACCACAGTCTTTGTTTGTACCAGGTTCTACATGTGTTAATTAATATGCCTTAGCTACCATTTGCCAAAGACACATTCATTTTCAGCGTCTAGACTAGGCTTAGGAGAAACCCTGATGGTTTGAGCAAAGAATTGGTCAGATATGGGGCTGTCCATGACTTTCTAACCTTCCCATATGCTCTACCTGGAGGACCAAATCTTTAGGCATAATCACCCAAGGATTCCAGATCACACTAGAGGGGACAGACCTCTCAGAAGGCTCTTCAAAAGGTTACTTTCAATGAGTAAGTTAGTGGGGTTTTTTTTTTAATTTTTTTTATAATCTTGATACATTTCTACAGAACATTCAGTCTTTCTCGATCCTTCAATTACATTTGCAACTCACTAGATGTTGCCAGGACTGCTGTTTCCCCAAAATGTTAATACCGACTGAAAAATGCAGCCTACCATTTATTCCTCAAATACACATCACAGAAGTCTGTGGTTCAACATAAGTTATCATAGGTAGAAATAACAAGCTGCAAAGCATTTATTTGTAGTCTTTGAACACATTACAAATCTGTGGACTGTGTATTTTCCAAGGGTCCGTGTAACTGCACCCTCACTATTTCATGTGCAAAACCATTCACTGTTCTTGTATATGGCTCAATTGCATCTACATATGTGGGGGAATTTGAGCATACAAACCAGCATTTGAGTAAGCGTACTGCAGTTCTCATTCAGGAAGCTCTTTGAAAGTGGTGAACTCCTTCAGTCAGCCAGAGGGATTTGCTGGGGAGTGACATAAGACTGTGAAACATGCTGCCTTCAGTGCTTCCAGCTTATGCCAACTGAGATCCTCAACTTCAATTCCCTGCATGGCAGCACAGTAGGCCACCAGATCACCTAAGTGTACTGTATATGTTATTTACATCTTACTTAAGCTGAAAGAAAAGCTCCACTTTTCTTCCAGTTACTAAGCACTGTATTGAAAACAGTAGGGTGCGTCGACAAAACCAATAAAGGCATTGTTTTATAAAACATTTACAGTTAATTATCATTAAAATAAGATTCTGTAAATTCCAATGTCAAAAGGGGCCTCCAAAAGACTGGGTATTTAGGTATACTTTGTCTGAGACCAATACAGGTTCGAATGAGGATTCGAGTGGAAGAGGAAAATTGAGACAGAGGCAGATTGTAATTCAAAAACAGGTGGCCGTTTATTAATGGGGGATGAATTACAATTTGGGCTGGGGAGGAGCACCTTTACCAACTAACAATACAAATTTAATTGAAATAGGAACAAGTAACCAATCAAAAATATCACCAGAGCAGTAATATAAAACAGTCTATGTACACTTAACAACAAGGAATCAGATAATTTACAACCAACTATTTACTGAAAAACCAGAACAAACATACAAAACTGAGTAAACTGTAACAATTCGTCCTCTATACACTATACATGAGATTTGGTACCAAGTAATAAAGAAAAAGGGCCTAACAAACAGAATATCTACAAAAATTAATATGTACATACCACACTCCAGGCACAGCTGACCAGCAGTACAGACACCAGGGACATGACGAGATGTAACCCGAGATGACATGACACGAGCCGGCTAAATCCGGAGGAGATCCTGGCTGAAAGGGTGATCAGGCCTTCCAGCTAACATGCGGACACTCCTGCTGATTTAGGCAACGGACATAGTTTTGTTCGAAGACCCTTGCTCGTGCTAGCATCTGATTGGTGCCCTCTACGTAAACAGATACTGCACACGGCACACCAGAATTGTAGCACACGGTTCCAATGTGACCCACAATTGACCAGGCGGAAGGTTCGAGAATGGTCACACGGCCCCAATGTGTTGCACACGGCACCAACGTGCTGCACATGGCACCGATGTGACCTTCTGACCGACAACTGGCCATCCAGACGCCATGACAGAGCATAGGGCTGCGACATACTTTAACCAAACCTTTTCAGCCAAACTCCCCTGTTCATGAGTCTATCCCTACAAACTGTTTTCCAGCCCATGCCCTGATTCCTTCTTCATCAGTCTTGCCTATAGCTCCCTACCCAGGGGAATCTGCAGGGCTCATCAGGTCTTAAAGTCTGTCTGCTGGGCCCCAAGCTCTCCAAACTTTTCAGCACAGTTGTGCTCTGGTATGCATGGTATGACTCTGAAGTTCTGAAATCTTACATGCTCTCTGGAGTTCAACTAAGTGGGAAGTCCCAGACAGACGGAAAGTTGAGAGGGAGGCTGCCCTAGCTGCTGGGATGCAGAAACATTCTAAGAAGAGAGCCATATTTGGATTTGAGGAGGGAATCTGAGGGTATGGTGGACAGGTAAAAGTGACGTAATAGAAGGATTGAAGGGGGGAAAAAGCAGGGAGATTTTATCTAGATTTTGGCAAGTCTTTCTGCACTTTGTCCAAACCAGATAATCTGGCAGATCCCGATGCAAGATAGATTTATCCTGTATTCCACTGATGAAAAAAGAGAAAACTGAAAAATATAAGCAAATAATGAGGCCCTGGCAGCATATGGCTTCTATGGCAGAAGATAAATTTTCTAACTGTTGAATACCAGGGACATAGGTGCTGGAACTAAGGATGCTGCCGTACCCCCTGGCTTGAAGTGATTTCCATCATATACAGTTTGGTTCGATGGCTCTCAGTACCCCCACTATACAAACTGTCCCAGCACCCCGACCAGGGAAATGTATATAACATTATAAACTCCATTAATTTTTTCCCCTATTTTAAAAGCTTCATATTTCTCTCCTGCACCCCAATTCAAGTGAACTTTTCCCCTTCATGATGCTCATATAGACATGGTTCTCTATTCAGAAATTCTGCTAAAATACTGCACTACAACTTAGTTAGATCCTCCAGATAGTTCAGGAAAAGCGGTAAAGTGGTGCACCAGTACTCATACTCCTAATTATGAGCTCTTTTGGATCTGTGAATAGAGTCATATGAATATCTTCTCCTTTACCCAAAGGTCTAGAGAACAGCAGCTTTCATGGCTCATGCCATTTGCAATTTATTTTTGAAGCATGGTACAACTTGATGCATTCAGTACCTCCTCTGAGTCGGATGAAACCCTCCACCAGCCTGTGGACAAAAATCCACTCTTAAAAGTGTATATGGGAAGTCACCAGAGAGGGTAATCTGGGATTCAATAAAAGTTCCAGTTTATGGTCCTGATCCTACTGTAATGGCAGCCTCTTAAGTGCCACTGAAGTTAACAGGACTCAACATGGTTGTACGAGTGTGGCTACTTGGATCAGGACCTATACCTGTGAGGTGATGCAATATTATAATTTATGTAATTGCATTTTATATGATGGCTAAATATTTTCTGAAGTACAGTAGCATCTTTTTTAAAAAAATGTGCATTGTGCCTAGAGACTGCTCTTCACTGGGCTTTAGGTGAATCTGTGTTGCAGTTCCATTAACTTGTGTACTATCTCATTAATAAATAACCTTGCCACGTAAGTGCCTTTCTTGAAAATTGGCTTATTCTGTTCCATATAAATAAAACACATTTCTCTGTTATCAAGTATGGCAGGTTTTTCTCTTTGCCTATGTATGGTATGTGAAATGAGACAATGTGGCAATTTAATCTAGGAAGCAGTTTATGTAACACTTCCTCAACATACCTTGTCTTTGGGCATATTTACTACAGCAGCTGGAATATATTACATGGCTAGCATAGCATAAAATAATGTATTTAATAACTGACACAAGTATATTGACCATATGTCAATAGTAAAAAAAATCTTAAGGAACTATTAAATGGATAGTTATTGTAATTGTGTTTTAAAGCACTGAGGTCATATTTAATTTTGAATCCAAGCTCTTAAAATGTGTTTTTTGGCAAAGGCACAGTAATAAAAAAAACTTAACAGTAGAAAAAAAATGAAAATTATTACTATAAATCTTTTTCCAGATTACTAACACTGTAATAAACACACTGAATAAAACTTTAATTGTTTTAATCAGAAATATTGTCACTGGCATTGAAAATACTAAGTTAAAGTGATATTTAGTTCTTTTGACTTGTGCAGTTGCCTGTCTCCCCATATTTTAGCCCTTACTTCCGCCCTGTAATTGGCCACTATCCCAGAAACTATTGTCTTCAGTCCAGGGTTATCAAACTCTGCTTAGTTCCACCCTCCATCTTTCCCAATCAAAGGCTACGTAACTGAAGAAATTTAGTTATGTTACACACATGTGCAGAAAGAGATAAAAGTGTTTATTTTAGTACAAAAAAGCCAGGCCACATATTCCTGCTAGATTATTTTCCTGCTCCTCGACTGTCTTTGCTGGGGACCAATGTCTGTGTTGAGAGCAACGATGCCCACACTTTTCCTGTCACGCCCCCCCTTACCAGTAACGGAATCTGTCCACAGCCCCACCCCCCATTACTGCACAGTTGGCTCTACAGAGGAGCTTGGGCTGAAGGTGGAGCTGGTGGCTGAATTGGGGATGGAGGAGAAGCTGGGGCTAGAGATGGAGCTGGCCTGGGGTGGGGGGCGGAGCTGCTGCTGGGGATGGAGTTGGGCTGGGTGGCGCTCCCTCCCTGCCCCCCATGGGTGAGCAGGTCCCTATGTCGGAACTATCAAGGGATAGGTCTACGGCTTTGTCTTGATTAGAATGTGTTAGCTAGCATGCTCTAATGAAGACATTCTAAATTCTGTGTAGACAAGGCAATATGTACTTTAGCATATGCTAATTTGGTTGAGTTGAAATTCAATTTTCCTTTCTTTTAAAGGGAAACTAAATTTAAAATCTAACATTAGCAAAGACTGTGAAATCAAGGGCTCAACATTCAAGAAATTCTAAAAGTTAGTGTTTCTAATGCAATGTAACTCATCAGCATTCCACATCCCATGGTATATATTTTATGGCATTTACTAAGTGTACATCTAACAAGAAAAACAGGTATATATGTTATATATCTGAAACGTCTTACACTAATGTTGCAGGTAAAATCTTAATTTCTTCGGATTTCACACATTTTGAGAACATTTCACATCTTGTACAGTATCAATATTAGATTAACTTCCCTTATTGAAAAAAAAATAGGAAAAGAAAACTCGGCAGTTATTTGGGTTCTATAGGTTTGAAAGCAGAACTTGTAATTTTCTTGAACCACAGGTATTTTACTTTTAAAGCTTAAAAAGTCAGCATATTTCACCAGGAGTGCATGAAAGTTTCTTTTTCTGGAGCAGATATATTGACAAAGCTGCAAAAGCTTTATTAAGCTTATTTAAAGCTGCAAAACTATAATAAGCTGCATAGTCCAGAGTTAAATTGCTCAGTGCACTTATCTATCCTAACACCCCTTGCTCCAGAGCTACCTCAGGAGCTTACTAATGATCTCCTGTATCAGCAGCTGAGCATGTACATTTTTGTGATCAAATAGTTGAAAAGATAGCTCCTGTGCATACATACATAGTGCATCCCTCTTTAAAGGCCTGATCCTGAGACAAATTGAACTGAGTGTCATGCTATCAAAATAAATAAAATTTCAAGACATCAGGTTCACTACAGCATCTCTATAATCTCTGATAGCTGCACTACACAGCTATCATCTCTGTCCCACTTACTCCATCTCATTCAGTCACCATCCTTCTAGGATCTAATAAAATATCCATTGAAGGAGAAATTCTCTAAGCCCACAAAAGACAGAACCTAACCAAATGAAAACCACAGTCCTATACATGCTTGGTCAAATGTCAGCACTGCTGATTAGTATTTTCTCACT
>NC_088797.1:104024322-104039322 GCF_011386835.1 Chrysemys picta bellii
ATAAAATGACTTAGAAATGACCAGTCCCAAACTGGGAAATGGTGATCTATATTTTTATATATGTTTATATTTTGGTTAAGTATGCCTCAATGAAACCTAGTTTTTCTAGTCAACTATTTTTCCCTGATGTTTTAAAGAATTTTCCTCTGATGTTACTTAATAAGAACTGACATGTGCTAGCTTCACTGCCAGGGTGGAAGAGCACGTAACTAAAACACGAAGAAAAAATACATTACTAAGTATGGAGTAACCAATGGATTTATGTATATGAAAACTTTACAGCAAAATATACCGGTATATCTACAACATTGTACTGCATATGCAATTGCTATATAGAGTATGTGCAACCAATAATTAAAATATCGAAGAGTTCTCATCTGTATGAGCTATGACTGCTTTTTGAACAAGTATCTGGCTACCTTTAAAAGCACAGCAATTAATGAAATTACTTAGCATAACTGAAACATAAATAATATAAAATGTCTAGAAAACCATCAATTGTACTTCTTTCCTCTAGAGCAGCCTAATTTTCCCTTTTATCCTATCACACAAAATGATTTTAAAAAAAATAAGAAATACAGTAAAAATGTTTCTTCTTTTATCCTTTTTTTTATTTGATGCCCAGCTGCCTAAAAGGATATCTTCTTGACAATAATGAATGAGGATGATGGAGTAGGCCACGATAGTTAGAGTAGCTTCAGTATTCATAACCTGTCAGAGTAATTTTATGACCTAGCAATGAGTTGCTATAATTCCAATAATGACCTGCAGATGCCAAAATAATCTAAATTTATCACTCTTCTTTTGGTCAACAACTATGCCCCACCAATGAGGAAAAACACACTCCTTCCTTCTTTGTGGTTATCAAATCTGGAAACTCACTGCACAAGAATTCCTGTTTGACTCTCAGTGATTCTGACAGTGTTCCAATTCCTCCACCCCCATCCTAAGCAAAAGACTGAGTCACTAGCATTAGCACTGGTGAACTGAACCACAGTTTTGACTGTAGAGAAGTGTTTTTGCTGGTTCTCTAGACCTGCAAGTTAATATTTTTAACAGTGCAACAGCTAAGAAACAGCCACTTTAATAGCCTTACAGCATGAAGCCTCATACAGGCATTTTGTTGGAACTGTGCGCTATTTGTGGGATATGAGGCACAGTGTAGTATACAAACAGGTTACATTTTGTTTTTGAGAGGACCTCAGTTTCCGTTCTGTTTTAGATTTGTTTTAGATCACAATGGGATCCAAATGCTGTGAATTTAAAGCCTGCTTTACTCTTGAATTAGGGAGCCAATGACTGTGCAGGTTACCGTTGTCTGTACCTCTGAAAAACAACAGCTGAGGCAAATGGGTGCTAGAGTAAGAAATTATTATTACTTGAAACAGAAGGTATACTGTCTTCTCCACAACCCTCCCACCTTCCATAGCCCCACCCTAGATCCACCAGGTTTTCAAACATCTGCCTATAGAAGCAGAGGACAACCTAACTTTTTATTTATTTAAATGTTTTCTTGCAGCAGAAAAACATTTCATTTTGTTGGATGTTCTCACTGCAGAAAGGAAATTTATTGATAGACCTATCTCTACTGTCAGTGTATTTTTCAAGTTAATTCTAATCAAGCTAAAAGTGATTTTTGTTATTAAAGTGATTATCTTTTATTCAAACTTTATTTTCTATTTTTAATAATATGAATGCCTTATATAGAAAAGCTTCACATTTAGCTTTTAAGCATTTTTTTCCTCTAGGCTTTCATATACACAAGTGTGCAAGTGAATGACACCAACTTTTCCTGAATGTATGCTGACGATCTTCTGAATGAGGAATGCTTCCACAATGGAATATTTTTAAATAAAGTTCTGCTTGACCATAAGGTCCAACTTGTGTTTGTTCTTCTCTCTCACTAGACATTCCCATGAACCGAATAAGATTTTCTTATTATTATCCCCATGGTCTCTCCAATCCCCTGTTGTAACAATTGTCCACGTTTCCTTCTGAAGGAATAAACTGATAACACAGACATCTACCACTGAACTTAGCCAACCAGATGTTCCTACATTCAACATATGTTTCTGAAGATGGGGTTTTGAAAATATTAGGACATATAGTTGAAAAGGAGCAAGAACTTCACACTGACTAACATACAACAAAATATGCTAAACTTATATTAAAAAAACACAAAACTAGTAGCCTATTAATAGTGGAAGCTGCTGCCCTGGAGCATCTAAACTGGAGCTGACTCAGAATCTGCGGAATAATAGAATTTGGATAAGTTGGTGAGCATGTGACGTGTGTCAGAGAAAGTGCAAGAGTCAAATCAGACACAATGGAGTATTAGTAGCCTAGTACCAACTTTGTATGGAGTTTCTCAATCCTTCAACCAGTAAACCTCATTGAAATTCCAGTGGGAGCAGGACTGGGCCCTTACTCAAAACATACTTCCCACAGGACAATGGAATCTGGCAGGAAAACAAAACACCACAAACAAACAAAACCTCTCCCCAGCCCAAAAACCCCAACCCCAAAACAACGATGGGCCAGGCCTCAGCCTCCTAGAGGGGAACAGTTTCTACACTTTATCTGCTACTGAATTGTCAGTGGAGCACACTGGCTTCATATTTTTACAGTTTTCTTCATAACTAGGGCTAGAAACTTAGCATTTGTTTTTCTTGTTAAATACCCGTAGAAGTCAATGAATTTGTTCCTACTCACCCTGTGAATGTTTTTTACATGGTTGAATGGAGGTGGATTTTACAAGGTTGATATACAGATATAACTACAGGTAAAGAAAACTGATGGCTAGAGAAGTCAATGAAGTTACTCTGATTTAAAATGCAATAGCACTTGCCCCAAAGGTTAGGAAACAGAATTTACAGATACTGAAAAAAACCCCGACCTAGCCTATACATCTCTTTTTAACAAAAAAGAGTATGATCTGCTCCAAAACACCGTAACAATTTAAGACTCCAAAGCAATCTTCATTAACATCACATATAATGACAGCCCTGCATCTTTAAGTAGGGCGGGGGTGGGGGGGTAATTTTCTGGCTGGCCAAATGAAGGGAACAGTGCTTTATGGCGGGGGGGGGGGGATGAAAACTTCCGCAGAAGGGTCAGCATGGTCGCTGACTCATCCCCTAGAAATGCAGGGTTTAAAAAGGGCAGCTCTGCGCCAGAAGCCTCCCTTTTACACGGAGAAGGCTGAAGCAGGGCCCACTCTCCCTCCCATGTAGATGGTAAAATACCAGGTTTGGTCAAGACCTTCTGTGGGCATTACGCTGGCTGCCCCTTTTTTAGGGGGATTGAGAAGTATTTTTTCCCTTACCACCATATTGGCTTGAGTGCAGTTGCTATATAACGCTGTAAAATGAACCCTTTCCACAATATTGTATCTGGATCTGGGAAAAAGCGAACCCTCCTAACTCCAAATAACTACTATACACCTCTAAAGTTGTGACATGACATCCAACTGATCCAAAAATAAACAGTATAATTTACTCTGATCACTAATCAGATATTATTAATTTATTATTTCTATTTCAGTAGTGCCTAAAAATCACCAATCCATAGTCACCCCATTATGCTAAGTAGGCATGGTGTACACATATAATATAAAGACAACCTCTGCAATATAGAGCTATCATTAATGCTATAAAATATATTTCATATTATGATTTATGTATGTAAAAGTTGTAAAGACTGATATCTTGTCTTTTCCCTTATTCTGCATATGCTTGATGACAAGTAAAGGTTGTTTGAAAACATGGCTTTCTGCCCAAATATGAAACACTAAGTCACAAAGAAGGTTTCTATGGTGACGGTAGACTAAAAATAAAAGTAGGATTTATAAAGTTATGGGGATGGCAGAAATGTAAAAAAGTATTTATTAAAAGGTATGTTAAAAAGAAATGTGATTGTATTTGGCAGAGTTCAAAAATGAAACTGGGGGGGAGAAAACAGGAAGCTAACAGAAGTATTTTTGGATGCTGTAGTTTTGGACATCAGAGGAGATTAAAGCCTAATCCAGTGAGGTATGTTAGTATCTAAAAAAGCAACAGAGGGTCCTGTGGCACCTTTGAGACTAACAGAAGTACTGGGAGCATAAGCTTTCGTGGGTAAGAACCTCACTTCTTCAGATGCAAGAAGTGAGGTTCTTACCCACGAAAGCTTATGCTCCCAGTACTTCTGTTAGTCTCAAAGGTGCCACAGGACCCTCTGTTGCTTTTTACAGATTCAGACTAACACGGCTACCCCTCTGATACTTAGTATCTAAAAGAATACATTCCCCATCCTCAAAGAAATGGGCAATGGTTGTTGAACTGCATAGGAGGAGCAACAAAAGTCAAACTAACTCTCCTGGAATTTAGACAAAAAGTTACATATAGCCACAAAAAAAGTACATCATAAATTGTCTGGGGCAAGGTCCATATTTTTTTTTCTCTCTAACTGTCTTTAAAGAGGCCTGGAGGTGTTTTTAAATCTTTGTAATTTGTATTTCGATTTAACAATATTAAATGTAAAAAACAAATGACATAAAACAAAAGCAAAATTATCTAGGTCGGGGCTTCTGTCTCCACCTTGAATATTGCTTATGCCTAAAAACTCTGAGTGAGTTTAAAGGCCATCTGTACTCTCTTAGCTATCTACAAAAAAGGTGACTTCAAAATAAAATGTTAGCTCTAACGTGGAATATTCGTACTTCTGTTTATTTGAACATATCTTTTTGAGGTTTAATAGTCTTCCAAATCAGGTTGGATGGCAGCTCTGTGTTAAGCAAGCAGAGCCAGATTTTTAATAGTTGTTATATACTCATTCATTGTTAAATAAATAATGCTAGTGGCCTTGGAACTAATCTGCAGTATGTGTTACTTTTAGTTATTTTACCATGAACGAGTGTGATCGTTTGTGATCTCCAGAGAGTTCAGCCAAGAATCTAACTCCATAATGCTGCCAATATATGGCAAGATCTGTTCCATCACCCAGCAAATGCATTTGGAAAATAACCCAGGCACTTGAGACAGCTACGCTTGAGTATTTTCTTAAATAAGAACATGAAATCATCAAAGCTAAGGATTTTTCTTGTTATGACCACAAAATCCAAGCAAATGTATTAAAAAAATTAATAGTGCCCATATCACAGACAGTTAAAATTTAAAGAAACAACTCAAGCTACGCATAAGAAATATTTTGGAAACCCTAAAAATGACAATTTACAGTCATCTACAGGGCACATTTTCCATGAAAGGCATAATAAGATTAAAACACTGAAAGAGTGCAGAGTCAGGTTACATGTAGGCTTTATAATATTTGTTAACAGTGATGGGAACATAATGAGTAATTCAGCCTAATACATAAAGCATGACATTGCAATATGGAATTCATTGCATTTCCCAGCAACAGAACTTGCATTCTTGAAAACAGTTTCCGACAGCACACAAACAAAATGCCACAAGTACACAAGATAAGATATTTTTCACAAAAATATCTATTTCCCTTATATATCTTTAAAAGATATATTAAGGGGTAAATGAACAAATTCCAGTGAGTTAATGGAAGTTATACACTGATTTGAAAATGTCTCAATTGTATCACTGAATTCAGATTTTAAAAAAATCACAAGCTCTGTTTCTGCTGTTGTGTTTCATAGTTTTAATTCTCTTTGGTGATCCCCATATTTTGCTTTTGCTGAATTAGCACCTTCATAGCAGACACAATGTATCTACCACTTCAAGGGTCACCACGAGAGAAGTCTTTGTTCA
Organism: Chrysemys picta bellii; assembly: GCF_011386835.1. Lineage (NCBI taxonomy): Eukaryota > Metazoa > Chordata > Testudines > Emydidae > Chrysemys > Chrysemys picta. The sequence continues at coordinate 104,030,082 of NC_088797.1, forward strand.
GAGGAGGTCAATGGCATATGCGTGCTATAAAAAAATTCTTCAAAACTCAGAGGCAATCACCTGTAGGAATCATTCCTGTCTGCTGCATCACGGTCTAGAAACGCTCTTAATTTCAGTGCTATAAAAAAATGAATTCCCATATATTCAGTGCGACTGTATAAATTCACCCTCTAGCTGAGCCATCCCATTGGCTAAATCAGATAGAATTACCAAAAAAAAAAAAAATCCTGATGACAAACACTATACGTATTTGTCTATCTATCACACATGCATATTTATATACACACAGATATTTTTGACTCAAGGGAAGCCATATAAATAAACCGAAGTGTGGAATGCTTCAGCAGTGTCTGTTGATAGTTGAATTTATAAAGCTAATATAACATAATATAAGCTTTGTACAGATGGAAACAGCAAGAACCCTTTCAAAACCCTCAGAATTTTTGTTATGAAGTACCAAAGATACAGAGTCAAATAACAATTTTGTACTCTTTTAAAATATAAAAATGATCAAAGATTTGCATCTGTTGTGAGAAATTATAAATATATTTCCCTGAACTAGCATTGCTAGTGGACACAGTAGACATAAGTGCAGTTCTTCACCTAATCTGGTAGCTTTAATACAAGCTAAAAATAAACATTAGCAAGCATAAGCCAGTAGTAATGTGCCACTGGCCATTTCTAGGCGGGGAAAAAACCTGGCATGTTACCATAAAATGTATTGAACACTGTGTAATGACCACAATCCTGCATTTACAATGGACAGTATCCTGCTGTAGTAAAAACGAATATTTTACAGTCTCAGTCACGAGCAAATGACTATAATTAGTTCCACTGCAGATATATATTCTGAAACTGCAGGCTATTTAGATGCTCAGTCAGTCTAGTAGGCCATTTAATATTTTCATCTACCCTACCATTATGAACACTTTGCATAGTACTTTTGATATGACAGCTCACTTATTACATATCTCAACATTTCCTGTTTTCCATGCAAATTGACGTAGCATGCAAAGTTATGGATCATACATAATTTTCCAGTTTAAGTCAGAGTAAGAAACAATCTGTACAAAGTGTTTTTAATTTAAAAATCATTGTGGTTCTATGTGTTCATAATGTCTGTTTGTTTATGGTACTCTAGACAAGTGCTGTATGAGAATGCAAATAGGCTCAAAAATCAATTGTTGACAAAGAATTCCTTCTTGCTCATGTACTGACAATTACATATGCACATCTACGTTCTCAGTAGCACTACTTGGTAATACTTTCCTGCAACTCAATACCTCAAAGTGAAATAATATGGTCTTATATTTATATAGAACTTTCCCCATAAGAATTCAAAGCACCTTGCAAATATTTCCAAGAGAACACCTGCTTCCAACTGCTCTCAAAAGGGTGTGCAAAATCCAATAAATAAAAAATAGTGGGGGAAGGAGGGCATAGAGAATCTGCAGAGGCCCTCTGCTTATTATTATCAATGTGGGATTGAGAACTGTTTAGAAAGGGCAGGGAAATGGTTAATGGGTAAACTGGCCAAAGCCTCCACTAACACGTAATAGACAATAACCACTATTAAAGCTTAAACACTATAGTAACAGTTGTGGAATGGCTGTCCCACACTGGGGATAAAACTCCAGTCATTCTAACCTTGCATAAATTCCCAGACATAAAGCTGATTTACTTGGGGCTAATTGCCAGGGTAGAATTTTACCCCAGTCAATTGAGCTTATGAAGCTAAAGAGAACACAAGTTGGACCTGAGGCACAGTTTGTTTTCTGATAGGAGTTTTCTGAAGATAGTAGGGTCTGGTTTGGGTCAATTTTTCAGGGGCTAAATCCTGACCCACATATACAATCCACCTCCCAACCAAACAGGTTTTAAAAGAGTGGAGGGCCTCTTATGCTCTCCCATCAGATTCATTGGCCAGGCCCTTGCTCCATCTCCACAGCCTCTATGCAATGGGTTTGGAGACTAGTGATATAGAGCAGCCCTCTGCACAATGTGTGGGCAGCACAGTTCCCTGAGCAGGGTTTTAATGGCTGGAATTCTCCACACAATGGGACTCTACCAGCTCTGCTGCCTTTTAATTTTCTTGTGGCTCTTCTGTCGGCAGCAGTATTTTGCTCCTATCAGAGTGGAAAGGCTCTTCTGTTAACCTACCCTCTAAACAGGTGTAAAGACCCTGTATAAAACTGCTGAATTTCTGTGGACTCTTTGTGGTAAGTGGAGTTGACGACATGGGATAAAAGGAAAGTGGGAATGGCTCTTAGGAAGAGGAAACTAAGGGAGTTAGACAACAGAGGAAATCTTGGAAGAAAACCCTAGGAACCAAGCTCTAACTGGAAAAAAGTGAAATTTATGATGTATTGCATGAAGGTATGGAGAACAGAATTTGGACATTTACTCAAAGTGTAACTCATTGGAAAATACATGGAAAGTGTAATTACCTATGTCAGCTGAAGATGTTTGCTATAAAAGAGTTTATTTCAAATATTTCTGTGAGCATGTAGTGTCTTGTGTTATTGATACAGTCACATCTTTTTGCAATTTTTGATCAAGGGTATGCACTGATTTGATAAGTCCTTTCCACATTCATTCCTTATAAACTCAATTTCATATTTCCATAGTGAGACAGATTATTAAATCATGTGGATTGCCATAATACATAAAAATCTAAACTAAAATATTCTGTATCTCCATATTTGTGAACTACACTGCATGAGAGGATAGCAACTAATCTTTGATTGTACATGATGAGCAGAACAAAAATTAATTGGCTAGATAAAATGTATCAGCAAAACATTCCTCCATTTTGAAACTGGTAGAATTCTGGGCCCAGATCCTGAGCTGTCACCAAGCTATGTTTCGTGTAGCTCAATTTGGGGGATGTGTGTGCGAGAGTGGAGGGGGGAGGGGGAGAGACACGTCATTTTGTATTCTATTCCTCCATAAGCTAAACCTATGATTTGTTAAATTAATTTTATATTCCAAGTACAATCTCAATTGATTAGATCTATCAATATGGGAAGTGACTGGGATGGATGTGTGACAAAGGTAAATCACCACAAAATGCTGTTTTATATTCTTTAGTCCATGTTTTGATTCTATTGATGAAGCAAAGTGATCCACTGAGGGCTATCAGGATTTCTAATTGTGTATCAAACAGAAGCAGAAAGTGTGGGCATCTTTGTTATACACCAGTAGTTAAACTGAGTGGAGGAGAAAATGTAATGTATTACATTATTAAGGAGTGTGACTTGTAGAACCATATAGAGCATATGAAGCATTTTGTCTCTAGGCCACGTTTTCTAGTATTGTGAAAACAAAATGTCCACTCTACACAGTCAAATGCCTTCTCTGTATTCAGTGAAACAATCAATTTGCTATATTTAACAACATACATTCTACAGGATCTAGAGAGATTACTAGTAGCTTTTCTACCTTTTACAAAAACTACTTAGTTTGTGTTAATAGTATGAAGAGATCTATTTTGAAGACATCTGGACAGAATGTTCATATTAAAATTAACTAAAGAAACCATGTGGCAGCTTTTTTGTTGCTGTTGTTTAAAACCCAGTTGAAGGATGACTATCATTAAGCAGTAGTATTTTGTATTATATGAGTCTAGACACATATTAAATAGGAAAAGTAGTAACTGATTTGCAAAGCTCCAAAAAATCTATAGTACTAGCAGAGTACTTGCTAGAGTGGAGAAGGAGAAGGGGAGAAAATAGATTTCATGGGAGGGCAAATGGGAGAATTACAACTGCAATTGTTTTATCCCACATAACTTAAGCAAAACGGGGTTTATAGTTATGAATTACTGTGATTAATGTCACTTGTTTCCTTCAGCTTTACCTAGCAATGTGTGTATTTAGCAATGAAGTCTGATATACAATTAAGTTTCTATATGCAATGTAGTGTGAGATGGATTTATATAAGGCACAACAAAAGAAAATCAGTGATGGAAAAATGAACTGAACATAATAAACATAAAAATGTCCAGTGAGATTATTCATCTGTCCTATATATTGCTTTTCAGCATGGAGAATATATGGATAAGAATATACACCGCTAAGGGAGAACATTGTCATAGACTAGGGTCTGACAAGACGACAATAAAATCCCACCACAATTACTGCTCCTTTAAATTAAAACAAAAAGGCTTCAACACACTTAGAATACCTTGCATAACCTCAAATGCCTCTTCCTGACTCAAGCCTCTGCACAACACTGCTCTGCTTATATCTTATCTATGTACATTCCCCACCTGGCCCTCTTGATCTACACAATTTTCCTGTTCAATTGCTGTTCTCGTCTCCTCCTTTGATGCACATCCTCATCTGCTGCTCCTTACATATTTGGAACAACCACCCTTTGCCTGTGAACACACTATCCTCATTTTCATTCAAATGTCCCCTCAAATTATACTTCTTTTGTCTGAATTTCCACTTGTCTTTCAGTTCTATGTTTATTCCTCCTTTCTTGTCCTCTCTTAGTTTCTGCTTAATACGGATGATAAATATATGATTTGCTTTCTTCTTGATACAATATGACTCATCTACTTAAGGCTTCCTCCTTCCTTTTCCTAGTTGAAATATTTTTCAACTTTATGACAAGTACACCATGCTCAATTACTTAAAGATTCTAATTTCGTCTTCTTTATTATGAAATCAGCAAAAGCAGAGAAAAACAAATGCACTAATCTTGACAGGTTTGTGATATTATATAATAAGGAATGATAGACACACCATTCTTTTACTTCCCCTCCTCTTTCCCTTACAACATAATTAATTAGCAATATACCTACACTGGAAAGAAAGGGGCTACAGCTCTATTTATACCATACAGTGAATGAACAGTAAACTCACATTAATCACATATACAGAAAATCACAGAAAGAAGTGATATCGTATTCAGAGGGGATAGCCTCTACTCTATCTGGTAGAATTGAAAAATGCTTCTCTCCTTCTCTGAAGGAAATGTAACATCATGTAACTCCTCCTATAATTAAGCATTTTACTTACATGGTATCCTGTCAACCCAAAAGGAACTTATGTTCAATATAACAAAATCAGGTTGTCTAGTCCCCCTTTGGCATCATTTACTATTTCCTGTGACAGGACCCCCGGGGCGCAAACTGGGACTGTGGGACCGCAGTGTCCTCTTTACTCCCTATTCTGGGTTGTCTCTTACAATGCCTTACCAGTTGCTAGCAGTAGCTCCCTCCAGGTGCTGTTACCACTAAGCACAACTGCACGCGGAGTCCTACACCCAGCTAGATTGCATGAATGCTCCCAGAGCTACTCATGAATCTCAGAGAAAGGCACCAGCCAAATCCCCCCAGGTCCCAGCCTTGAACCCTAGGAATATACTGTCTTGCGCTGCTCAAGACCCTTTCTTGACCAATGTAAGTTTATTAATTGGTCACCACTTCATCAACAGAAAGTGGATATACAGTACACCAGCCTTTGTAAACCTGAGCAGATTTACCAAGCACTTCAGGCAAACTCACCGGTAAACAATAAACCATGTTTATTGATGACAAAAGATAGATTTTAAGTGATTATAAGTGATAGGCAAAAAGTCAGAGTGGTTACCAAAATAAAATAAAATATAAGCATGCAGTCTAAACTCTCAACTATATTAGACTGGGCAACATCTAGATTAAGCAGTTTTTCTTACCCCACTGGATATTGCAGTTCATAGTACAGGTTTCACCCTAGAAACCTGGGCCAGTCTCCTCTTTTGGAGTCTTCAGTCTTCTGAGTATCTTTGTTGCTTGCAGCATAGGTTGGGGGGGGAGGGGCGCGGAGGGAGGAGAAGAGGAGAAAAAGGCCAAGAATGGGGTCACTCTATTCTGTTTTATACCCTTAGTCCGTGTGCTTCGAGAACACAAGTCCAGGCATGTCTGGTGGGCATTGCTGAGTCCCAGGGTGAAGCAATATCCTAGTGTGTCTCCTGTGAGTGAATCATAGAATTGTAACTCCTCTGCTGGACAATGGTGATTGTTGTTTGATACCCGCCCAGGCGTTGGTTAGCTCCCTTGTCCTCGTCTCTGGGGATCTAATATCTGGGTGACTCCTCAACTCATAGCATATTTTAGTGACAACCACACAACACATTATCATAACTTCATATGCATTAACGATATATATATTTAGATGGAACAGTGGGTTTTCAGCAGATCATAACCTTTCCCCTGATACCTCACATAGAATGCTCTATATGCAATATAGCAATTATATATAGATGAGGAATATGTCGTTACAGGGCACTCCCCCGAGGTATACAGTGTCACGCCTCCATGAAGGCCACATCTACTCAAACCCAAGCCATGATTTTTCTCTCTTAAATAGGGGATGGAGAAGGGCGACTAACTGGGACTCCTTCCTGTGTGCTGCAATCGTAGAATTGTAGGACTGGAAGGGACCTCAACAAGTCTTCTAGTCCAGTCCTCTGCACTTATGGCAGGACTAAGAATTTCTAGAGTATCCCTGACAGGTGTTTGTCTAACCTACTCTTAAAAATCCCCAATGATGGAGATTCCATAAGCTCCCTAGGCAATTTATTAAAGTGCTTAACTACCTTGATAGTAGGGAAGTTTTTCCTAATGTCCAGCCTAAACTGCCCTTGCTGCAATTTAAGCCCATTGCTTCTTGTCCTATCCTCAGAAGTTAAAGAGAACAATTTTTCTCGTGTCTTGTTTACAACACTCCTGCTAATATATCCCAGAATGATGTTCACTTTTTTTTTGCAAGTGTCACACTGTTGACTCATATTTAGCTTCTGTTCTACTCTGACCCCCAGATCCCTTTGTACAGTACTCCTTCCTAGGCAGTAATTTCTCATTTTGTATGCGTGCAATTAATTGTTGCTTCCTAAGTGGAGTACTTAGCATTTGTCCTTATTGAATTTCATCCTATTTTCTTGAGACCATTTCTCCAGTTTGCCCAGATCATTTTGAATTTTAATTCTATCCTCCAAAGTACTTGCAACCCTCCCAGATTGGTATCGTGAGCAAATGTTATACGTGGACTCTCTCTCTGCCATTATCTAAAACGTTGTTGAACATATTGAACAGAAATGGATCCAGAGCTGATCTCCGAGGGATCTGTACAGTCACCCTACAAGAAGAATATTTTGTCACTTTGTACTTGCATGGTCAAGTCTCATTGACTTGAAAGGAAAATGCAAATGGACAGAATTTGGCCTTCTTTGTTTATTTAATAACTAAAATGAACATACTGCTGTTTCCTTGTCCTTCTCCCTCTGTTTTTCTCACTTTCAGTTACGTTGCATGCAAAATTTAGATAGTATTCTCTCTGGGGCAGGGATCATAGCTTTCTACACCTCCTTGAAGCACCAAGCACACATTTGGGCACTACAGAACAAACACACATGCTTCCAAAAAAGCACAGATCATAGAGTTGATTGTCAATGAGATACATTCCTTCTAACTTAAAATACATACAGTACATAAAAACTCTAGAAAGCACAGTAGCAATCTTAAAACAGACTTTCTTTGTTAAATGGTCTCTACTTTCCCCACAGCCGGGCCATATCAACTGCATTATCTACAGATGATTAGAAACACATGAGTATGGATCAATGTAAGTGTACTAACTCTTAATCAGAAGAGGGGATAAAGATGCATCCATTTAAATTTGCCAGAAGGTTTGCTTTGTGGCTTTACTTTAAACAGTCTACCTTGGAAGCGTGAAGCATCCCATCCAAGCGGAAAGTGTCATTTTTAGAGGGTTCCCTCCTCTTGTCAGATAAAGAATCTGGTATTCTGATCCCTGATTTGGCAAAGTGAGCTGCTATTATCAGTCTGAGCCCCCATTTCCACTCCTGCCCCCTTACTAAATGCTTCCACTTTTTAAAAAAATTAGAAAATAATGCTCACTCTTCATTTGACTTTTCCAGGTGTTGGGGGGATTCTCTGATCTAAATAACTAGGTAGTTTGCTTTGAAAAAGCAAACAAAAACCCTCTTTTCACCTCAGTAGTGTTTCTAACTCTACATTCTGCCCTTCTGGACTTCTTTTGTAGCACATAAGGGACTAGAGAATCAACCCATCAGGCCCGTTTCCTCTCTCTGGAGGTCAGCTCTGCTCCCTTTCTTCCTCTTCCAAGGAGAGTCTGAAGCACCCTAGGGACTGCATGCAAACAGGCAGCTCACCTGGCTGTCAAACACACTTTTCTACCCACTGTACTGGAACTCTTATTATCTCCCTTCTGGACCACTGGGGCCAAAGCAAAGCCGTCTAAATCCAGCTGTCCTATGTCCCTTCTGCCATGGCTAACAGCTCCTTCACAAACTTTGTGTAGGAAAGCCAGAGTCCAAGGCTGCTACAGAAAAAAGTACCAGTAGCTGAGGTCTAACTTTTTGTTTGTTTTTTAAATATAGCATACAGCCTGTGATACAACAGCTTTCACCGAACACATATCCCCTATTCCTAGACTATTGATAAAGTCTGCTTGCTCACATGTGTTCTGCTTAGTCAAACATTTTCCAATTTAGTCCTCATTGACAAATGGTTACCCACTTCAATTTTTAAAAAATTCCCTATTTGCATTATTAAAAATAAATAATAATACAAAGTCTGCATAATTATGGGAGGTTTTGTACTGGATATTTGAGACATGACCCAGGATTATAATATAATCATGTGATACTATATAAGGCTATTTAAAAAAAAACCACAAGAAACCCACAACAAATCTTTCTGGGCATGATTCTGTAATCAATCTGCCTGTACAATTCCCACCGTGTCCTTATTTTCTTATTCTTTTTAATAAAAAAATAATGTGTGAATTCAAACCATATCAGCATCATGATTTTTTGCATGATTAGCAATTTAAACCTACATCAAATCCTAAATTAGATTACAGAAACAGACATGGTGGGAGAAACAGTGCTTCTATTGTTTTAGTATGATAGCAGGATTTTTGATCAATGTAAATAGAAAAAAAAGCACCCATTCCACATAGCATATCAGAATATTTACTACCAACTATTTGTGTGAATAAGAATTTAAATAATATGTTATAATGAATACATAATCCTGTCTATGTATTCAGAACATTTGTTATGTTGCATTTAACTCTACTCTCACAGAAAGAGTTTCTGTAAAATATTTTCTGCAAGATTTAACATGGTCAAATGGACTCACAAATATTTTTAAGCTCATTTTTCCATAACTTCTTGCTCACCAGAGTAGACCGCCAAATTATAC
>NC_088797.1:104044322-104081822 GCF_011386835.1 Chrysemys picta bellii
GTGGAAGTTTTTGTGATTAATATGTTCAGAAAATGTTCTTAATTTGCATAAGAACATCATGAATTACAGGAAACATTTGAATTTCTGCATCATGAATATAAAAACCTCCTTACATCAGAGGATGACAAAGTAAGGGTCTCTTCTAATTATGGCCAGCCTACTAGTAGAATGTTGACCTGTAGTGTTTATATATAAGTCACTGTCCCAGTCAAAAGGGAAGCCTGAATCCATATAATATGGTGGAGACTTGTTTCGGCGTGCGGCAAATTGGGGCAGTATGTAGAGGCGCTGCTCCCCCAAATGGTATATGCCGATTTTTTCCAGTAGTTTAAAATTCAGATTAAAAGAACATTTTCTATGCAATTTGTAATGTGAGGTAGAGCCCTGCAGCGGGACTTGGATCCGCAGGACTGCTGCCATAATAGCGGGAGCAGGATAAAAATTCAAGAAACAATGTGGTACCGGGTTGGAGTGGCAGTGGGTATTGCAGGATAAGAGCAGGATTAATTTTTTTTTCTCAAAACAACATGAGTGCCCCGGCCTCAGCTCTGAAGGCAGTGCTGCCGCCAGCAGCAGGGCAGAAGTAAGGGCGGCAATGGGGGCTCTCCCTGCCTGTGCCTGGGGATGGCGGGACATGCGGGGGGGCTTCCTGACCCCTTTGTATGATGATGCAGGAGCTCTCCAGCCACTTTCATGGAGGGTTAGAGGTTTCTAACCCCCTTTTTGGGGGAAAGAGAGATGCAGGGGCTTCTCATCCCCTTGGAGGGGTGCATGACGACTCCAATCGTTCTGCATGGGTGAGTTGGGAGTGTTGGGGTGGGGGGAGTTCCTATCCCATTGCACAGGGGTGCAGAAAGTAGGTGGGTGCTGGTGGGGAGACATCTGCTGAGAGCAGCATGTCGAGCCATTGCTGGGACAAAAAGACACCACTCTCCCCAAAATATAAAAGTCAAACTATACCTATGTTCAGAGGCAGAATGTTATGGCAATTTGTCATTACACATCAGATATATTTCACAAATCTATAGCCAAGCTGAAAAATAACATCAGAGCACCAGAAATCCAGAATGCTCATCTTCAGGAAATCAGAAGATACTTGAACAAGATTTTGGTCAGAGCTAATAGAATGGAAAGCTCTCCAGCAGCCACAGAATAAAGAATGGCCAAAGACTTCTCTAGCTTCTGTTCTTCAGCATTGACCTATCTTAGAACATAATTCAAGCATGGTACAGCTTCTCTAAATCAATTAGACCAAATCCCAGTGAATCAGGCACCCAACTCTGTTAGGTTCCTTTGAAAACTTCTCCCTGAACAAACAAATCATTAAGCTATACAGTACTAGGTTAGGGCTCTTCCTTGTTAACAATTTAAGATTACAAGTCCATTACTATCAGTTTACAAAATAAAAAAAGAGTTAGCGAAATGTTTATGTTTACTCAAATAGACCATAGAAAATGCTGATCAAATAAGCTACATTTTGCTGACAAGTTAACATAGCAAAATAGTGGTCTACAGAAAGTGTGAAACAGTATTTCTAAAATTAACTTCTAGTTCATTATAATTGTACAATTTACATATTATATCAATGTAACACCCCTTCTTTCTTCCTGTTTCTTCTTTTTACAGTTCCTATACTACTATACAGTGGAGTCTGAAATACAGAAGAGTCAGATCTCCCAGCAGAGTCCACCACTTTCTTAGTGAATTTGTGTGGCAGCTTAAAAGTGCTTGCTTGCTTTGAACTCCTCCCTCTGGATTATTCATCCCCCAGAGGGCTCCTGGCACATCAAGATCATGACACTCAAAACCCACTGTTACTGAAAGTTGTATTCTTTTAATGTTTTAAACATTGGACTTCTCCAAACTGCTTATTTCGGTTTTCCTCTTCAAATATTCCCTATTCTCCTGTAGATATCATTGTTGCTAACACTCCTGTAACAACCAGCAGTTTCACTAATACATGAAAATTATACAGTTTGGGTTCAATATTGTAGGTGTCCAGATGAGGGTTGAGAGAGAACAGTGAGCAATGAGACACCAGTAGGGCTGCTGAGCATGCAACTTTATCACTCACTATTCAGTAACGTTGAGCATGAGTGTGGTGCCCACGAGGCATTGAGCCACTGGCTGTGGGAAATAACATTTCACGGAAGCAATCAAAAACTAAGACCACTGCCTGTCATGCTGATCAACATTGTCTCATTGTTTCCTCATACTGCCCCATCTATTGTCTGTATCCACCTGCTGTGTTGTCTTATTCTTAGACTGTAAGGTGCTTGGGCGCAGGAACAGTCTCTTTTTGTTCGGTTTGTCCAGCACCTAGCACAATGTGTTCCTAGTCCCTGACTGGAGCTCCTAGGTGCTACAACAATACAAATAATAAATAATAATGTTTCTGTAGCTGACTCAGTACTCCTGCACTCATTGTTTCCTGAAGTCAATGCTTAGCATAATTCAGGTGAAGCAGGACTCAAAGTCAGGAGCAGGATATCCTGAAATAATGAAAAAGGGCTGCTAAATACATCACAGGGACGTACAGGACTGTGCTGGAAGCACTGTGCTCTGTTTGCGGTGCCTCCATATGCCCGTTCTCCCACTTCCAGTTCACTGGTGTTCATTCTGACGCAGGTACAAATGTTTATTTGGTTTCCTAAGCAATCATGCACATTCCTTCTCACTATTCAGAAGGGTCTCTGTATAGGTGTTGAGCAAAATCTAAACACTCAGCACTGGTGAGCTTTTACCTGTGCTCAACAGCATGCAGAAACTATAGGAGCAGTACCATCTTTGTTGCATAGATTTAGTCTATTTAGTCTGTTTAGTCCTGGATTGACATAATGGATTGGCCAGACCTAAAACTTGAAATCAAATAGCTTCTTCTTCATTTCCTCTTTATTTAACTCAATTTAAAATCATGTATGAAAATCTGCTTTGTCTACTTAGTATTACTTTATTATAACACATTTGTAAGGTAAAGCAGTCTATTAGCTAGTACTTTTCATCTAGTTATGCATATGAGCTCTCATCTGGTTGTCAACAACCTGTATGTTTACAGTCATTTAAAAAAAAAAATTCCCCCCAAATGTCAGTTTTAGTTCAGACATTGATTACAGTTGTCGTCACGGGAAAATATGATAATCACTAGATACACTGTATTTGGTCAAGAGAAAGAACGGTTACTTACCTTCTGTAACTGTTGTTCTTCGAGATGTGTTGTTTACGTCCATTACACATTAGGTATACGCGCGCCGCGTGCACGGACGTCGGAAACTTTTTCCCTTAGCGGCTCCCGTCGGGCCGGCAGGGCCCCCGCCAGAGCGGCGCCCCGCTCTAGGGTATATATATCCCTGCCGACCCGACCCCTCCGGTTCCTTCTTGCCGGAGACTCCGACAGAGGGGAAGGAGGGTGGGAAGTGTAATGGACGTGAACAACACATCTCGAAGAACAACAGTTACAGAAGGTAAGTAACTGTTCTTCCTTCTTCGAGTGATTGTTCACGTCCATTACACATTAGGTGATTCCCAAGCTTACCATTGGAGGTGGGTAGGAGTCAAGGTACAACTGACTGTAGCACAGCCCGTCCGACTATCGCGTCCTCTCTGGTCTGATGGTGGATCGCATAGTGGGCTGTGAACGTATGCACGGACGACCAGGTGGCCGCTTTACAAATCTCCTGGATAGGGACCTGCGCCAAGAAGGCCGTTGAGGACGCTTGGGCCCTAGTCGAGTGGGCCCGGATCTCTGGGGCCGGAACATTGGCGAGCTCATAACATGTGCGTATACAATGCACAATCCATGCCGATAAGCGCTGTGTCGAGATAGGCAAGCCTTTCATACGTTCCGCAATGGCAATAAACAGCTGAGGTGTTCTGCGGAATGCCCTGGTCCGTTCCAGGCAAAACGCCAATGCCCTTCGAACATCGAGGGTATGTAGGCTGCGGTGATGAGGGTCCGTATGGGGTTTAGGGAAGAACACCAGTAGACAAATGTCCTGTCCCATGTGAAACTGCGATACCACTTTCGGGAGGAATTTGGGGTGTGGCCTCAGTTGCACCTTATCCTTGTGAAAAACTGTATAAGGGGGTTCTGAAGTGAGGGCCCTCAATTCCGATACCCTCCTGGCCGATGTGATGGCCACGAGAAACGCCACCTTCCAGGAGAGGTGCATGAGGGAGCAAGTGGCTAGGGGTTCAAAGGGGGGTCCCATGAGCTTAGTTAGGACTAGGTTCAGACTCCACGCAGGGACCGGTGGGCGCGAGTAGGGAAACACCCTCTCCAGCCCCTTGAGGAATCGGGCCACTGTGGGGTTGGAGAACACTGACACTCCCAACTCTCCCGGATGGAATGCCGAAATGGCAGCTAAATGCACTCTAATCGAGGCGGGCGCAAGCCCCTGATGCTTGAGGTGCAGTAAGTAGTCCAGGATCGACGGAACTGAGGCCTGTAGGGCTGTATGTGCTGAGCCTCGCACCAGTGGGAGAACCTTTTCCATTTGGCCAGGTAGGTCGCTCTTGTGGAGGGCTTCCTACTACTAAGGAGGATTTGTTGAACCTGGTGAGAGCACCTGTGTTCCGCATCGTTCAGCCAGAGAGATACCACGCCGTGAGATGTAGCGATGACAGGTTCGGGTGGAGCAGGCGACCCTTGTCTTGTGTGACTAGGTCGCGATGGAGGGGGAGGGTGATCGGGTCGGCTATGGACAATTCCAGCAGGGTCGTGAACCAATGCTGGCGTGGCCAGGCCGGGGCGATGAGTATAACTGTCGCCCTGTCCCTGCGGGTCTTGAGGAGGACCTTGTGTATGAGCGGGAACGGAGGGAAGGCATACCTCAGGCTCCCTCCCCACGGAATCGTGAAGGCATCTGCCAATGATCCCGGGCTGAGGTTCTGAAACGAGCAAAACTGAGGGCATTGACTGTTGTCCTTGGTGGCGAAAAGATCCACCCGGGGAAAGCCCCACCTCCGGAAGATTGAATGCAGGACGTCTCGCCTCAACGCCCATTCGTGCATTTGGTAGGATCGGCTGAGGCGGTCCGCTAAGCCGTTTTGGATCCCCGGGAGATACGTTGCAATGAGATGGATTGCATGGGCTATACAGAAGTCCCATAATTGGAGTGCCTCGCGACAGAGGGGAGAGGACCGGGACCCGCCCTGCTTCTTTATATAGAACATGGCGGTAGTGTTGTCCGTCAGGACTGCCACGCTGTGACCTTCTATGGTGGCGTGGAAGGTCTGACAGGCGAGGCGAACCGCTCTTAGCTCCTTTAGATTGATGTGAAGCAACCTGTCTTCTTTGGACCACAAACCTTGGGTCCGCAGTTCCCCCAGATGCGCCCCCCAACCCAGGTCCGATGCATCTGTTACTAACGTCAGAGTGGGCTGTGGGGCAGCGAAGGGGATCCCTTTGTAGACCTGCTGTTGATCGAGCCACCAGCGGAGCGAGCCCAACACCCGATCCGGGATCGTCACCACCAGATCCAAGGGGTCTCTGTTGGGGCGGTACGTTTGGGTAAACCACAACTGCAAAGGCCGGAGCCTTAGGCGGGCATGTCTGACTACATGTGTGCAGGCTGCCATGTGTCCCAGGAGCTGCATGCAACACCTTGCCGTTGTCGTGGGGAATTTTTGGACTGAGCTTACGGCCCTCTGAATTGTCAGGAACCGTGACTCTGGGAGGCTTGCCCGCGCGGTCACCGAGTCCAGGACTGCACCTATGAAGTCCAGTCTCTGTGTGGGAGCTAACGTGGACTTGGGCACGTTGACCAGGAGGCCGAGCCTGCCGAACATCTGTAAGGCCAGCGTCATGTGAGATCGGACCTCGGCCTCTGACCTGCCCGCGAGGAGCCAGTCGTCCAAGTACGGGAACACGCGCATCCTTCTCTTCCGAAGGAAGGCTGCTACCACGGACATGCATTTCGTGAATACTCGTGGTGCTGATGCCAGGCCAAAAGGCAGGACCGTAAATTGGAAATGGCGCTGGTTGACGGTGAAGCGCAGGAACCGCTTGTGGGCCGGATTGATGGCGATGTGAAAATAGGCATCTTTCATATCGAGGGCAGCGTACCAATCCCCCGGATCCAGGGATGGGATAATAGTTCCAAGGGAGACCATACGGAAGCGCGTTCTAACCAGAAACTTGTTTAGGTTGCGCAGGTCCAAGATAGGACGGAGGCCCCCTTTTGGCTTGGGAATCAGGAAGTACCTGGAGTAGAATCCTTTTCCCCTTAGGTCCGGTGGGACCTCTTCCACTGCTCCTACTGCGAGAAGGGTCTGTACCTCCTGCATGAGAAGTTGCTCGTGAGAGGGGTCCCTGAAGAGGGACGGGGAAGGGGGATGGCAGGGAGGGGGCAAGGAAAACTGGAGGGTATAGCCCGCCTTCACTGTGCGCAGGACCCAGCGGTCCGATGTTATGCGCAACCATGCCCGGTAGAAATGGGACAGGCGGTCCTTGAAACTTGGAGGAGGATCCGGTATGGAATGTGGTACGCTGTCCTCGAGCGTAACTTCAAAAGCCTGGTTTGTTCCCTGGCTGCGGCTTGCCCTGGCCGTGACCTTGACCCTGGTTAGGCGTATTGTTACGTCTCCGCCTGTTATCCCTGCCACGACGGCGGTACGGTTCGTGCCGAGGGCGAGGGTGGTACTGCCTCTGTGGTGGCTGAGGTTTAAAGGGCTTGCGCTGTGTCACCGGGGTATGCATTCCTAATGACTTTAGGGGTGCTCACGAGTCCTTAAGGCTATGTAGCCTGGCGTCCGTTTGGTCGGAGAACAAGCCCGAACCTTCAAACGGGAGGTCCTGCAGGGTGGTCTGCACCTCTGGCGGAAGGCCGGAAGCCTGTAACCATGCCGAATGCCTCATCACTACCCCTGACGCGATTGTTCTAGCCGCTGCGTCGGCTGAGTCGAGGAAGGCCTGCAATGAGGTCTTGGCCACCGCCATCCCCTCGTCCACCAGGGCCGTGAACTCAGGATGTGCGTCCGGCGGTAGGGAGTCTTTGAACTTGGAGACTGATGCCCAAGAATTAAAATTGTGCCTATTTAGAATCGCCTGCTGATTAGCGATCCTCAGCTGGAGGCCCCCAGACGAATAGACTTTCCTTCCGAACAAGTCCAATCGTTTTGCCTCCTTGCCCTTGGGCGCAGGGGCTTGCTGGCCATGACGCTCTCGCTTGTTGACCGCCGAGACCACCAGCGAACAAGGAGACGGGTGCAAAAACCCTCTAGATGGGGCGAAGTATTTTCTCTCCACACCTCTTGCAGTTGGTGCACTGGAGGCCGGCGTTTGCCACACCGTCTTATAGTTGGACTGGACTGTCCGTATAATCGGGAGAGCGACTCTGGAGGGCCCCTCTGGGCTCAGGATGTCAACCATGGGGTCCTCCTGTTCTATAGTCTCCTCCGCTTGCAAGCCCAGATTGAGGGCTACCCGGCGAAGCAGGTCTTGGTGCACCCGATGATCAATCGGGGGAGGGCCGGACACTGTCGTGCCCGCTACTGCCTCGTCCGGCGAGGAGGAAGAGGTCGGGGCCTTCTGCCCATCCTCATCTTCCTGCAACCCGACATCGACCGGTTGCTCCTCTGGGGCCTGACCCACGGTGTGGGACTGGGACGGTACCATGCTCGGTGCCGAGTCCACTCCCTCCCGCTCCTGCGGTCTAGAGACCGTTGCCTCCTTATGAGATGGCGGGCGGTACCGCAGAGAGCGGGATCGGTACCCTGATGGCCCGGATCTCGAGGTCCTAGATGGGGGCCCTTGCTGGTGGTAGGCCCAGGGTGTCCAGAACGGCCATTGGCTTGGTTGGCCCCATTGGGGATGGCCACAGGCTTCGTAGTCCCTGCTAGCCTGTGCCCTATGGGCATACCCGCCGTAACGGCCCGAGTCAGTCTCCGACACCACGGATGGTGATCTGGAAGGCCACGGCGGAGCCGTAGAACGGTGCCGGTCCGGGTTTGGGGAGTAGCGCCTCCGCGACCAGGACCTGGAGCAGCGTCTCGCCGACCTGGACCGGTACCGGTGACCATGGGATCGGGAACGACTACGGCTGGTCGGTCTCGGGGAACATACCGCCGACGCATCCCGGTGCCGACTCGTGTATGGCTGCTGAGTCGGTGCCGACCGCTTGCTGAAGCCCGACTGCTGCGGCGCTTTCTGCGCCGAGGGCAACCGGGAGTCCACCGAGGCGGAGCTCGACCGGGACCGGTGCCTTGAACGGTGCCGAGATGGCGACCGTGATGGGCGCACCATCGCCGGCTTGCCTCTGTGTGGCAGCTTCGGCGGAGCGTCCTCAGTTCGTGGAGGGCCCTCAACTGACAATGCAATGAGGTCCTTTGCCGCCTCAAATGTGTCCGGAGTGGAGGGCTGTTCCAAGAGCTCCTCCAGCCCTTCATCCTCACTCGATGTGCCTATCCCGGGGCTCGACGGGCCTTTCGGCGCCGGAGCCACTGCCGGGGCCGTGTCGGCTTTAGGCGCACTCGAGGTCTTCACCGGCGCTGCCCTCTTATGCGGGGAGCGTCCTCGGGCCTTGGGTTGGCCCTTCGATTTTGCCGGCGAAGACGACCGGTGTCGTACATGCCCCCGTTGGGTCGGTGCCGTGGGCTTCGAGTGACCCGCCGGCGCCGGTTCCCGCACCGATGCCGGGGCGCTCCGCACTGAGGCAGACGGTGCCGCCGAAGTGGAGGGCTGCAACGCCGTCTCCATGAGCAGCTGCTTGAGGCGAAAGTCTCTTTCTTTCTTAGTTCTGGGCTTAAAGGCCTTGCAGATCTTGCAACGCTCTTTCTGGTGAGCTTCCCCCAGGCAGCGGAGACACGAGTCGTGGGGGTCGCTCAATGGCATAGTCTTGCGGCACGTGGCACAAGCCTTGAAGCCTTGGGCGTGCGGCATGCCCCGCCGCCCAGGGCTGGTGCCGGAGTTGACCAAGCAACCACAGCAGGAACTTTAAGTACCTAATGAGCTGTTAACTACTAAGCTCAACACTACTACTAATTAACTGATAACTGTTTGCTAAATAACACTAATGACTATGCTAAGGGACACTCTCAGACGAGAGACAGAGTTGTTCCAACGCCGCCACGGACGGTAAGAAGGAACTGGAGGGGTCGGGTCGGCAGGGATATATATACCCTAGAGCGGGGCACCGATCTGGCGGGAGGGAGGGGGCCCTGCCGGCCCGACGGGAGCCGCTAAGGGAAAAAGTTTCCGACGTCCGTGCACGCGGCGCGCGTACACCTAATGTGTAATGGACGTGAACAATCACTCGAAGAAGAACTGTTTTTCCTCAAACATTTCCCATGACATTAGTAAGGGGATGCTAAGTTTCAGCAGTACAGACTACACTGGTCTACAATTTTTGAGAAGTCATCTGCTTCAGAGATAAAATGTGCTATTTATTATGCATTTTGATGTGCTGAATTCAAATATAACTATGAAAACAACTGATTGGCTACTGTTTCTAAGATATTTAAGTTTTTACATTTTATGTCTATGTATATTATGTAGATAGTAGAGTTTTAATCATAAATTGTAAACCTAGGTCTTTTCATGTGTTTATGGTTGCTTTACATGATAATATTTCACCTGTCCTGTTTATGTAACACTTTAAAAATCAGCAAAAGGATTATATAAATAAAATTTATTATGAAACAAAAGGCAAAAAACTATTATGTACATAGTTTAGTCCTATTCAGTGTCTACTCGGCGCTTCTTGGCTTGTCTCTTGTATTCATTAAATGGAGCATCTCTTGTCACTGTCCAGCAATAGTCTGCAAGCATTGATGGGCTCCATTTGCCCTGATAGCGTTTCTCCATTGTTGCAATGTCCTGGTGAAATCGCTCGCCGTGCTCATCGCTCACTGCTCCGCAGTTCAGTGGAAAAAAAATCTAGATGAGAGTGCAAAAAATGTATCTTTAGTGACATGTTGCAACCAAGGCTTTTGTATGCCTTGAGGTTTTCCACCAACAATCTGTAGTTGTCTGCCTTGTTGTTTCCGAGAAAATGTATTGCCACTAACTGGAAGGCTTTCCATGCCGTCTTTTCCTTGCCACTCAGTGCTTGGTCAAATGCATCATCTCGAAGAAGTTCACGAATCTGAGGACCAACAAAGACACCTTCCTTTATCTTAGCTTCACTCAACCTTGGAAATTTTCCGAGGAGATACTTGAAAGCTGCTTGTGTTTTGTCAATGGCCTTGACAAAGTTCTTCATCAGACCCAGCTTGATGGATAAGGGTGGTAACAAAATCTTCCTTGATTCAACGAGTGGTGGATGCTGAACACTTTTCCAACCAGGCTCCAATGACTGTCGGAGTGGCCAATCTTTCTTGATGTAGTGGGAATCTCTTGCATGACTATCCCATTCGCAGAGAAAACAGCAGTACTTTGTGTATTCAGTCTGCAGACCAAGCAAGAGAGCAACAACCTTCCAATCGCCACAAAGCTGCCACTGATGTTGGTCATAGTTTATGCACCTCAAAAGTTGTTTCATGTTGTCATAGGTTTCCTTCATATGGACTGCATGACCAACTGGAATTGATGGCAAAACATTGCCATTATGCAGCAAAACAGCTTTAAGACTCGTCTTCAATGAATCAATGAACAGTCTCCACTCATCTGGATCGTGAACGATGTTGAGGGCTGCCATCACACCATTGATGTTGTTGCAGGCTACAAGATCACCTTCTATGAAGAAGAATGGGACAAGATCCTTTTGACGGTCACGGAACATGGAAACCCTAACATCACCTGCCAGGAGATTCCACTGCTGTAGTCTGGAGCCCAACAACTCTGCCTTACTCTTGGGTAGTTCCAAATCCCTGACAAGGTCATTCAGTTTACCTTCCGTTATGAGGTGTGGTTCAGAGGAGGAGGATGGGAGAAAATGTGGGTCCTGTGACATTGATGGTTCAGGACCAGAAGTTTCATCCTCTTCCTCGTCTAACTCAAGTGAGAATGACTCTGGTACATCAGGAACCAGCAGTCCTTCTCCGTGGGGTACTGGGCGTATAGCTGATGGAATGTTTGGATAATGCACAGTCCACTTTTTCTTCTTTGACACACCTTTCCCAACTGGAGGCACCATGCAGAAGTAACAATTGCTGGTATGATCTGTTGGCTCTCTCCAAATCATTGGCACTGCAAAAGGCATAGATTTCCTTTTCCTGTTCAACCACTGGCGAAGATTTGTTGCAGCATATGTGTGGGGCCCACCTCTTGTTCTGATCTCCAATTTTGCAGCCAAAATAAAGGTGATAGGCTCTCTTAACCATAGTGGTTATACTGAGCTTTTGTGATGCAAAAGTCACTTCACTACAAACATAGCAGAAGTTATCTGCACTGTTCACACAAGTACGAGGCATCTCTGCTCATTTTGGCTAAACAGAAATGTGTCCCTTTGCAAAATCAAACACTGACAAAGAGAGCACGACACTATATGATTTCTAGAGCTGATATAGGACAATTTGTTCAGCAGAGTCATGTAAGCTTCGTTATAATTGCATCGTCCATGACTTCTAGGAATAACATGATGCAATTCATATCATGTATGACGCAATACCAGCTTCAGATTGCATCATTCATTGTTTTGCCTAAAAAGCAAATACTGTCCAAACCCAGTCATAGATTTATTCATAGCTCCAGTCAAAGATGTATTTTAGTCATGTCTGGTTTAAATTGAGATCCCTTGCCTTTATAACTCACTTATCCTCTGCCATTCCCAAGTCAAGGGTCGTATATACTGACCCAATAGCATATCTTGAAAACTAGAGCCAATCAACAATTTTAAGCATCATTTTCGTTCTCAGTGACCCAGAATTAGTAAAGTTTGACTACATTTATTTCAGAAGCATTTTGGTTGTAGAGCAGTGCTATCAGATGAAGATTGTGGTGGTGGAAGGAGTGTATTAATGTTTCATAATAGGGTTCTATTTCAACTTCATCAAGCTGAAACTGGACTTGAGTTTATCCATTGATAAACATTTTTAATCATTGAAATAAAGTATTAGTTCATTTTCCCCCAACCCTCTTCCTTGTCACAGCAAAAAAACAAAATTAAAAAAATCACTCATTTTCAAGGAGAAGTAGGAAAAAATGTTTTCCCCTCCTTTGTTTTTGTTTTTTGGCATAAGCATTTTTTGTACAATGAATCAGTCCCAAATGACTTACATTACAAAATAAATGTTTGCACACAGTCCTTAAAATGGTTTGTCCTCTAATATTTTCTTAATGTCCATGGGCCAGATTTGGTGTTGCTCCATGTTTCTTCTTACTGCACAACCAGAGAAAGTATTTAAGCCATTTTTCAAGCACCAATACTCCAACCTTGGCTAGAGGCCTGCCTGCCTCTGGCTCCACTTACATCAGCCTTAGGTTTCCTTTAAATTGTGTAAGATTGTAACAGCCCCCAAAGGCTTTTGGCTTGAAGCAGCCTGGGAAACCCCTTTACAACTGGGAATTCCTTGGAGGCTTTTCCTGTCCTTTTATAGTAACTTTTCACTGCTGGAATAGTGCAGTGAGGCTAGAGTACAGTGAAGACTCTGGCCCCAGGTATTTAGATTAAAAAATGCTACTAAGCATAAATGCTGGCTAGTTTTCATAACTTTCTGTAAAATATAGCTTAGTGGCATACTGAAACTTTTAAATTGCATACAACACAAACCTTTATATCTATTGCATTCACTTCAAGTTTGAGTTATCAGTGCCATAAGAAAAAAACACGTTACCGCATAATAAACCTTGTTATTCAAAGTATTTAATATTCATAATGTTTTTAATAAGTAGCAAAGTCTCATTAAAGTGAATGCAATGCTTGCACCATTGATTTCTATTAACCTTTGCTTAGCAAGAACAATGCATAGTAATACTGCATACAAAGATACTGAAATAGTATGTGGTTGCTGTTGCATTTAGTGTGATAAAAACATTGTTCTGGGCAGCAGTGTCACTGCACATAATTTTGACTATACAATATCCCATTACAATGAAGAGCATATTTAACCATTTGTGTCAGATAAAGTTGGAATATTGCACAGTTCTGCATATTATGTTGCACCAGAATTCATAATATTCTTACATCACATGTGATAAGATGATTGTTGCAGGATTTCATTAAAATAGTAGCAAAGTCTCATAGCAAATTCTAAGATTTCTTAAAGTCTCATTTACATAAATAGCATACTATATTTGCAATAACCCCTTGTCTTACAAACGTGCCGTTTCAAACTTGGATGGATAAAGTTCATATTTAGGCAACTAAATTGAAGGCTTGATATTAAAAAGTTATGACCACCTGCTGCTTCTGCTGATATCAACAGGAGCTGTAGATATTTAACATCTTTGAAAAAAGGGGGCCAATTTTATTTAAGTACAAGGGTGCAGTTATCAAACTTTAGGCACCCAGGGTTTGGAAGTTCTGGTGTTATGAGACATTAGTATCACCACAGTGTAATATTGCTAATATTTCCAATACATCTTTGTGCTGCTCATTCATTACACAAATATTTTTAAACTATTTTTATGGGTATCAATGGAAAGCATGAACTTTTGCACTGTATGCAAACTGCATGAAATGATTAACATGAAATTTAATTTGCACCAATCAGCATAAGGTGAAGGTGCACAAAATTAACTTGATGAGTTAATTTTGTGTTTTACAGTACAGAATTTTAAAAACTGCGTTAAAATATATACATCAAAATGTTTGATGTAAATGCGCACGAAAACCCTGAGTTAAGATTATCAATCTGTTTTTTTACCTCATCCAACTGTTACTGTAACCCATGTAATAATATATTCGAGAGGGCTCATATGTAGTTGCTTTTAATACAGTATCAAATAGTAAAGATAAAAATCTGTGTATGAAACTGGGAATGGGGAAAGAGAACTACTTTCTAGGTGCCACGGGGCTCTACGTGACATCAAGTCTTATTAAAATTTTAACTCATGATATAATAATAGGGGGAAACATGTTAATGATGTTCCTAGATGTTACCGGTTTAAGAAGTGACATGAACACAAGTCAAAACAAACAAACAACTGGCATCAATAGAGTTTAGAAAATGTGTATATATATATACATATATATATATTATTACTTCCTGTGTGTCTTCCTATTACTGTGTGTTTGGATTATCTTTAACAAATATATCTATATATATATCTATATATAATTTGTTAAAGATAATCCAAACACACAGTAATAGGAAGACACACAGGAAGTAATAATGAAATGCATATTATATAGTGTATAAGGGCCTAAACCTGAAACCATTTATCAGGCAAGGTGTTTTTTACTATGAAAGTTGCAAATGGGACTATTTATAATACTTAGGACTTTTTTTCCCAATAATGTTTACAGAATTGACAATCATGTTTGAAATGGAATATGACAACAACCCCCACACCTGCCAAAAACAAAACAAAACAAATCTGATCTATCAATCAACCAAAGGGAAAGGAAAACCAGCTCTGGTGAGACAATTCCTGATATACAGTGTTCTGGGAACCTCAACAGCAGAAAGATGAAGACAAACTGGAGGGAGTTCAGGCAAGAGGAATACAAGAAATTGGAGCTGGAGGGATCGACTTATAAGGAAATATTAAACAGGCTAATTGTGCAGCATATAGCTTAAGTAAGTGATATCCTAGAGGTACAGGATAACCACCCAACATAAATATTTGAGGGGTGTAAGCACTAAGGAAGAAGAGCAACTAGTGTTGTACAAGGGAGTATCATTAAGTGTAATGGGTATAAAACAGAGAGAAATTTAGGCAGAATATTTTAACGAGTGGAGGGAACTTCTTTGCAGTGAGAGCTCATTGATACTGAAAACAATGTTGATTTTAGGTTTCATTACAACTTGAGACTCATTTGAAAAAGATTTACCGAGGCTTATGAACCTCAAGAAAGCTTAGGCCCAGCCTCTGATAACCCTAGACCAATTTCAAGTTTTGAGAAAATTGAAGTTGCACAAGATGTACTGAGTTTCATTTTCTTTTAATGTCAGTGTGAAGTTCCTGATATGAACTCTGCAAATAAAAAATGAAAGTATTTGCATGAACTCTAATGGTGTGAAGATGCAAAGTTTCATGTAGTGCTTTTGGACTACTCTTTTATTGTGGTGCCCGCAGGAGTGCTAAAATGCTATGTGGCCATTTGAATGTCAACAATGCCCAAAGCATCACAAAAAAGTGGCTTGGGTTCTTTACTAGACCTAACAAAGGAAAGTTCACAGCTGGAACAGCCAATACCTTTAGCAATTATTATGACTATAGCATTGGTCCAGCTCTTTTTGTTCCTTTGATTAAGGACCATGACTGAAGAGTCACCTTGAGAGCAAGGAGATGCTGAAGTATACTTGGCTGAGTCTCTGACATCAGGACATGTGTCTGACTGTATCAGCATGGTATCCACTTCTTGTGAGTGCCCCCTCTGGTCAGGTGTGTCTGCAGTCTTTAAACAGTCCCGGCCCTGGCATTGAGCCATACCCCCACGGCTTTCTCCCTGGAGGCAATAGTTTTGCCCTCTTGGTCTGTTCTGGCCAAGATTTCCAGGTGGACCTCTTAATAGTTCAGATCCCCTTTGGGGGTTTATTTGTCCGATGGTAGGCCACTTCCCCAGTGGCCTGGGAGGGGGGAGGGGGAGAGCTGGGCCTATCCACTACTCTGCGTCACAGTCCAGGGACCCTAAGAACAGCAGCCACACACCACAGTGTCCCTTTAATGAAACTGCTTTCAGTTTCTGGGGCCACATCCATGCGGCCCCAGCACCTTCACCAATGCTTCACCTTTACCTCAGGGGTCTTCTATGTTTAGGCCCAGCACCCAGCCTGGAGCTCTTTCTTCCTCCCCCATTCCCTGCCAGCACTGATCTGTCCATGGTGCTGCAGTTCCCTTTGGCCAGTCAGGAGCACCATCTATACTCCTCTGGCTCCAGCAAGGAACTGCCCGGTCTGCACTGCAGATCCTTTTTATATAGCTCTCCTGGGCCCTAGCTAGCCATTCCCAGCAGCCACTCTAGGCTGCTTGGAGGACTTAGCTCCACTGTGATTGGTGTGGCAGGACCCTGTCGTCTCCAGTAGGGAGCCTCTGGGCCTAGTCCACCCCATCACACTGCCCCTTTCCCTAATTTACAGCCTTCTAATCCATTGTTTAGCTTTACATAGGATGAAGTGTTTAAGCCACCCACATCCTATCAGGCCTTGGTGTGTTATGGTGGGAGGAAAGTAAGAGCCAAAGGACCATTAAGGGTGATTTCAGATCCAATCCCCGAGTAACAAGATGAAAGCACCCATCCATCTGCCTCCCTAATTCAGTCTATAAACACCTAATTAATTATAAGATGTAGCTATAGCTTTCAAATTAGTATGTTACTTTAATAAGAGATACCGAGATACTACAGTGAAGGATACCACTGTAAGACTCTAAATAGATATCTAGGAAAATTGTAAGAGTAATTGTGTACTAAGAAGGATTTTGTTGCATGGTATCTATTAACAGAGCTGGTTGGACATTTCTGATTAAGATGGAAACAGATGATTTTCAAAGTTTTGTCCCCTTCATTTTCCCAGCCAGCTCTATCAACACCTTAGGTCAGGGGTCAGTAACCTTTCAGAAGTGTTGTGCCGAGTCTTCATTTATTCACTCTAATTTAAGTATTTAAGTACCGTGCCAGTAATACATTTTAATGTTTTTAGAAGGTCTCTTTCTATAAGTCTATAATATATAACTAAACTATTGTTGTATGTAAAGTAAATAAGGTTTTAAAAATGTTTAAGAAGCTTCATTTAAAATTAAATTAAAATGCAGAGCCCCCCGGATTGGTGGCCAGGACCCGGGCAGCGTGAGTGTCACTGAAAATCAGCTTGTGTGCCGCCTTTGGCACGCGTGCCATAGGTTGCCTACCCCTGCAATAGGTAATATTTTTTCCTGGTGGCATGGACTTTCTAAGGCACTTTTGCTTGGCCCCAGAATCCAAGTGTAGGACTGGGATCCAAAGTCAAAGGAGCAAGGTAGACAAACAGTGTTATTGTGACAGCAGTAAGTGATACCTTAGCCCTCCATCAGTGTGAGATGCTGAATCCAACAACCTAATCTTTCAGAGAGTGATAGTTGGGACTATTGGTAGTCCTGAAAACCTCCAATATTTAGCAATATACAGTCAAACAACTTGGTGTTCGGGATAGTGTCAGGTATGCAGGCCATATATTATTGTAACATCTTAATAAAGTCTTTGCATTACCCGATTCAAGTGATGTTTTCTTTAGCGCCAATCAAACAGTGGCATCATCATCATCATCTGATGTCTGATGATATATTATTCACATAAAGACAGAAAGAAAAAGTATGAATAGCCCCTTTAAATATATTTAGAAAACTTGTATGCTTACTAGTTATAAATGAACTTTGGGGGTTGGAGGAATGCTTTACATTTGCAAAGAGAACATTAAAATATATCTTAAAAACAAATATTCTATTATAGTATGTCTAATATGTAATTGATTCTTGCAATATCTGTGCCTCCATGATCTGGTAACAATGATAAGTAGACACATAATATCGAGATGGGAAATGTGACGCAAAATACAGAGGTTTTTATATCAGGACATCAAAGGTAATTCTTTAAGCAGATTGACACCAATGTAGAAGAAAATAAAAGATGAGAGATTCATGTAAATAAATAAAGAATACTGCATAGAGGTAGAAAACAAGGAGATCTGATGTGACAGGAAAGAGAAAGACCCTCTCGTACTGTGGAGAAATGAAAGAGGGAGAGCAGGACAATGATCCAGTTTAACTTCTTGATTGTCTCACAATGGATATTATACTCCAACACCAGGGTATGGCCTCTATATACTGTAGTCCTATTAGCATATATCATGTGTTATAATGGTGCACTGATAAAAGCAAAATATCTGATGCAGAGTGAGTGGCAATTCTATTCTACACCATTGGTGGCATCTCGGTTTCTCCTGTGCTTGCCTGTGGCACACAACAATTTAGTTTCAGGAGGACTAAAAAGTTTTGGTCTAATTAAAGTTGCTGGGCTTAATCTAAGGTCAGACTAAATAAATGAATGGCCTCTCTGGCCTTAAGCTCTATGAAATCTATTCTAATTCAGGTTCTTCTACCATGTCCTTCACTGTGGTATCCAAGTTCCATCCAGAGTAAAAAACAAACAACCATTCAAGACACCCTCAGAACTGAAGCCAAGTTACCTCTCCATTCTCCTTCAACTATACAAGTTACGTATTTTAGATCTATATATAAATGTTAATTAATAAGGAGTATTCATATCAAGTCACAAAGTAATGGCAAGAACATAGAGAGACAGTGCATGTAGAACTATTATACAGTTTAATACCTGTGGACATTTAATGCCAGTGGAAGTAACACAGAGTTTTTCCAAAGATCCAGAGACAAGTAAAGTGTAATTTGTGGGCTGAGGGATGTGGCTAAAAAAAGCTGCAATACTCACTTCATTACAAAGCTTATTCTCCAGATGTAAGATTGTATTTTCAGTTAGTTTTTAACATTGAATTGACATGCTATTACAGTGGCTTTCATAGTCCATCATATCATAAACTTGTTATACAGATAGACAGGACAGCTCTACCATTTTTGCCACCCCAAGCAAACAAACAAACAAGCCGCCCGAACTGCCAAAGCAAAAAAAAAAAAAAAAAAAAAAAAAAAAAAGCCGCCCGGCCTGTGCCTCCCCAAGAATGGACGGAATGCTGCCCCTTAGCATGTGCTGCCCCAGGCACATGCTTCCTCCGCTGATGCCTGGAGCCGGCCCTGCAGATACAGCTGAAAAGAAATGAAAACGGTAATTGGGCAAAATGTGTAAGATCTGTTACTTTAAACAAACATTTAGAAATGTAGCAACATCCCTGAAATGTTATTACTGCTTAAGTCAAATAAGCTTTCTGGGTGTGTTTTTTTTTAAATAATTCTCACAGCTTGTGATGTAGTGTTTTTTGTTGTTATTGAGAGCATTTTCATTCATCATATATAAAGCCTCTATCTGGTGTGTATGTAGTTGTAGTTACTGCAGTGCCGAAGACTGCAGAATCCCTTTGTGTTGTGTGGGTGCTTCATGATTTTGAATATTGAGAAGGTTTTTCCATTAACTCATGTCTCTCCTAGTCTGGATGTTGTGGGTGCTTCAGTCTTTACTTTTTTGTTTCTTTGTAGGCAGCAGGAGTCCAGAATTAGTCCGTGAAGATATCAGGGCTGCCAGGGTTTCATGTTTCTGAAGAGAGTTGTTTTTCTGGGGGAGGAAGGGAGGGATCTTGAATATTTATTACCTTGGGGAAGTATTGTTTATTTATGAAATTTCAAGACTCCTCCCTTCCCTACTGACATTTTATCATCTCTGGTTGGGAGAAGATAGAACATTTTATTATCAGCCCTTCTGTCATGCCACTGTATTGGTCATGTGAAAGCAAAAAACCAACAGAAATGCTGAGTTTACGTTTCATGGGTGCAGGAAGCAGAGGGCCACACAGAAGGACACTGCACGCCCCCTGTATCATCCAAGGGTCCCAAAAAGCTAGCATGGGATAGGGACACAGGAGACAGAAGTGTAGTGTAGTGTGGGCTGAGACTATAATGTGAATAGACACGCAGGACTTTAGCAGCAAACTAAAAAAAATACCTCCTATCCAATCCTCCCTCTCTCTGTTAAGAGCCTCCTTCATAATCTCTTGGTCCTCTCTGGGAACTCAAGGATCAAGAACTCCGAGTTCTAACTTGGCTCCACAAATAATCTGCCCATTTCTCCCACATGTATCCAGAAGTAGCAGTTATATACCAGGTGTGTATGAGCTACTATAGCTTGAGGCCACCCTACTCAGGCTGTGTTCTCTGTACCTGGAAAACTCAATTGTGTATATCCCAACTGCAGCTTCCTTTACCAGTGAAGCAGAAGACACAGGAAGTCCAGTAGGGGGCCTTCTTCTGCAGTCTTAATTTTATATGGAAAGTACTTGGATCTACAGTGAAACAAAACTATAGAAAACCATGAGATAGACAGATAAATAGATTCATATGGGACAAAGTGCTGCATATTAACAACGAAAAGATTTTGCTGTGTTAAATGCAAGAAAATGGAATATTACTATTATTTTTATTATTAAAAATAGATAAAATGAGTCTCCCGAAAGGAGACAGGAGAACTTCAAATTTGTGTAATCCGTCTGTTTTTATTGAAAATTACATGGAGCTTATGTTTTGTAGTTCTGTTTATGTGGGATGATAAATGTTGCTGCACATCATAAAAGTATGGCGGTGGTTTAATGTGGTGGTTTTTTTTTTTTTTAGTTACTGCCTCTTCTCATTAGTTTAGAACATTATCTTTTTTCAGTGGAGTGTAATGGCATTGATTTCTTTTCATTTGACCAATTTCAAATTTACATTTATAAGGGAATATTTCTATAGTGTGTGCAGTAGAAACAAATTGGATAAGGATAATCTTGTGTGTGAATCAAAATGTGTACAATTGAGGAAATATTCTACAATTGATCATTTGTCTTAGCTAGTTTTTACACTAATTAAATGAACATTAAAAGGTATGCTTTCCAATTAAAATCTTTTTTAGAAGAAGTGTACTTACACTGTTATCCAATCATGTAAACTTGTAGAAATTTTCTATAATTTCTGACTTGGAGATATAAAGGGTTTTTTTGTTTTGTTAAGAACACATTTTACATATTGATTGAACTACACACAAACTATATTACCAATTAATGTAGTGTGTTAGGTAACAGTGCATATGCACAGAGCAGCAAAAAGGTGTAAAAGCATTCACACCTCTAAATTAGTGTGATTACAAGTGCTCTTTTGGTTCCAGATGAGGAAGGTCTGTGCCTCACTAATGAACAATACTTGCAGGTAAAAGGGAAACTAATGCCCAATTTGCCTGGTCTATTTTTTTTCTTTATTTCCCACTCTAGTTACCACCAGTAATGTTAACAATTGGAGTACTATTGTAGACAAACCACTAATGTGTTAATCACTATGACTTTCTCTGGCCAGGTCTAGACAACACTGCATTTAAAATACTTTGTTTACACACTGTTGCTACTGCCTGTGCAGCTGATCTGGTAGCAGCACCAGTGGGAAATTTGTGTGTGTGTGTGTGGGAAAATAGCCTTTTGTAGGCAAAATCTTACTGCGTTCCCTGCTCAATCTCACAGTTCAGCATTTTATATCCCACGAAAGTGATTTGGCAAGAGTCAAGAGAAACCCAAAGTGCTCTGAATTCTTTCTCCAGGATTGTTACCTGGAGGACATTGCTGGACAATTCCTTTGTCTCCAGAGCTCTCCCTTGTGAAATAACACAAAATGTCCTTTACAACATCTGCTTGTAGCACGGGTAGAAATTGTGGCAGTTTATGGATTCAGATTACAAAACTATGCAGGTGACCTTTAATGGAAATGGGCTTGAGAGTGTGCCATGGCATCATCAGTGTGTACAAATTTAAAAATAAGGTATCATTTTAACACATTATTGAAGACAAATATTAACAGCATAAATTTGAAATTCTATGTCTAACAGCATTACAATGGAATTTAATCTAGAAAATTTAAGGAAATTCAAGGATAAGCCCTCTGATTCATTAACTCATCTGCTGAGGTATTGGACTGGGTATCACACGTGTGTATGGAATTTCTATGGTGCCACTCATTGCAATATCTAAGGGGCTACTATGGAACTTTCTTATATATGTGCTACAAATCTGTATTTTTCCACTGGTGCACAAACACGAACTCCTGCTGTAATTCTGTGTGGTAAGTATATCACATATTTGGATGCCCAGTGCCATTTTATGGTGGTAAGCTGAAACACTGTTTTTCAGAGGTTCGTAAGTGTAGCTGTGCTGCCAGGTACCACTATAATAAATACATGCTTATGCTAGGTTGTGCTCTTGGCACTCTCAGGAGTGTCAGTGGGTATATGAAGAAGGGCTATGCTGCAGATGGATTTGGCCAAAATTCCTTCTGGGGGGTCTCTTGGGTAGTGAATATTTAGAATTGCAGCTGCACCATCCTTGGACAGAGTGCTGCATGCTCCCCCCTACCCTGTGTCTCTGTGCTGGGCCAGCTTTGTTGATTAGATGGGCTGAAGGGGAGAGGGAAGACACAGCCACACCTGCCCCCTGTGCCCTTTCAGCAGGTCCATGGAATGGTAGAAGAGAGGAGGGCTCAAACTCTCCAGATATATTGTGCCTGGTCCCTGAATATGGGTGCAGAAGAGGGAGAAAAACGTCTTTGCATTCTTCCCTATTGTGCACCCATATAAGGGCTGGGCAGAGTCTGGCCCTTTAACACAAATTGTATTCTAAATATATGGCTAGGGAAAGAAAGGAAAGGCTTTTTATAATTGACAGTGATCAGGTTTATGTTCTTGGAATTTTAAAAATTATTTCCTGAGAAAAAATTCTATCCTTTGGAATATATGCTTGAAAAGATTAAAACTAGTTTTAATAATATTTTTTTCCAAGTCTGCCTACATAAGGAAGCTGTATGCAACCACCAAGTTAGGCCACTGTCTGCATGGGCCTTTAACACACGACAGAAGAATTCACAGGAACGCATTACACTTCATGATAGCACTGATATCTAGTGGCCTCTGCTGCTTCTCCATTAACAAAATACATCATTGTATTGATCATATAATCTAGGCTCTGGAAAAGCTTCTCTATATATCCATGAAAAATTTCACTCAACCACCTTGTTTCACCTGCCATGAAACACTTTTACTTTAGACTGTCCATAATTTCATATTAAATAGCATATACTCTAGTAAATCCATACTCTGAATGTAAGGTCTTTTCATAATGCATCCAAGAAGGTAGAGAGGCACTAAATAGTAAAATAAAGTAACCTTTATGGGCCTAAAGGTTTTAACAGGACAAAAATACCCTGTGTAATGAGTAGACTTGAAACGTAGCCATAGAGGGGGAGCATAACTTAGAATATAAGATTCAGCTATATTTCATTTGAGAGGAAGGGTTAATAACTTTCCTCACATCTACCCATGAAGTACACCAAAGAACTCCTCACTGCATGAGATGTGGAGACATTTCACTTGATGTTGCTCAAATGCAACATTTAAATTGCTCTTCAGAGGAATCTCGAGGCAGACATGCCGACCTTCTACAGGGAGATCAAAGAGATGTGGAGTCATATTGGTCAGGCCCTTTCATCTGGACTGACAAAACAAGTGCCAGTATACCTGTTGCTCCTAAGGGGGCGAGATGTTAAAAGAATTATATATTAACTACCACAACAGCTATGCCGCATGCAAAAATATGAACTAAAGATAGTTAGCCAAAGCTCATGTGGGTACATTGTGATTATAAAGATCCACAGAAAAAGCTGAGTAAACACATGACATACTTCAACCAAAGATGTCTTAACTTAAGTCTATTTCTTTAATGAGAATTTGAGATGGCTCCATATTTTTATAAAATACAGTTTGGTTTGCTCTACAACTCATTTAATATTGCATTTATACCTTTAAGAAATTAACTTTAGATAAAAAACTGTGGGTCAAATTCTTTGTCTTTAACCTCGTGTAGTCATTTACATCTGTGCAAAGTGGATGTAAAATGCTATGACTCTGATCTGATTTACTTCCCCTGACCTCACCCTCCCACAACCACCTATGCACAGACTTGTAGGACTACACAACAAAGTACAAGGCAATGGAGAATTGTGCCCTGTGACTGAAGTGAGCACTCCTGGAAATAAAGGCATTAACCAGCACCCAGATTTAGTTCAGTTAGCTGCTGTTCACATTTCCCCACACATCTCTACCAAAACATAGTGATCCTGACCTGTATCCCTTCCCCCTGCTGTTCCAAGCGCCAAACCTCTCCAAAGCAGACTGCCAATTGTACCAAACTGCTGCAGTTTTGAAATATGGATGAATATTCAGTGAGGGTTATGCTGAGATCATCAAACTAATTTTGCTTGTGATCTAAACCATGCTTAGAATTTGTTGTAAACCTGACCTCACCCCAAGCCTTCAAATCCATTTTGTCATGCATTTTCCTTACTAAAGTTGCTGTGAAAGATTTCATTGTACATCTCTAAAGTTTCCACTGGCTTAACAGATTTCTGATTCTATTGATTTTATCTGGTTCTGCTGATTTTACCTGGTTCCATTTTATCTATCTGGAATCTCTCAAACTGATAGAATGATTTTTTAAAAATAGAGGAAACTAAAGTTTGATCAATTTATATATTTTCATGCACAAATGATGAAAAAAACCCAAAAGACCAAAAACCTTTTTTTAGTTCTACCAAGTTGGCTCCACAATATGTCTGCATGAGCAGCAGTTAGGCTACCTTTAGTGATCCTTTTGCATTTTGCTAAAGGCTCCCTCCTGCTCTCTATAAATGAAATGTGAGTTTTGTCATTAACAGAAGAAGGTTCAAGTCCTAAACCAATACTGACCAACACTGTCTCACTCCTGAAACGATTTAATTTAATAATGTCTAACTGGAAAGAATTCCACTGTTTATCTCAGGTTCAGTCAGTAAGATTGGGTGTATCTGTTTTGTTAATTTTTGCAAGAGGAGGAAGTGAATTATGTTTTATGACTTTATATTTGTTTTACAGAACATAATAGACTAACTAAACATTGTTAAATGAACATTATAACTTGTTTAATTATGCAAAACCAAAATCTATGTTATTGATATGAAACACACACAATGATTATGGACATTTTTTAAAAGCATAATTTGGAGTATTTTAAGAACATATGTGTGCTGGCTTGGCTGTTGTTACAGCTAAGTGTGTTATACTGGCAACTGGGAGATTCAGCCCATGTTCTAGATTGCTGGAGGCTGCTACAGCATGTAGGTGATAGCCTTCATTCTCCCTCTAGAGAGACGTGAATGTATGTCAATCAAACCATATTTCCTGTCAGAAAACCCATTTAGTAGCAGTCTGAAAGGTCATATCAGAGATATCCTTCCATCCCAACCAAAGCTGGCCTGTAGGGCTTTACAATTTGGGAACAATTTAAGAGGAGTATACACAAATATTCCTATTAAGATTTGTCAAAATAGGATGGTACAAAAATAAGACTAAGGAAAGGCTCTATACAAATAGTTTATCTGCATAGTGCAATAGTGCATCCAAAATAGAAAAAAAATGCATGCTCTATTTGCTGCATTTTAAAAAGTAAGCTCAAGCCTAAATAGGTTTGTAATGTAGTTTTCCAGTACAATGGACTATGTTTGCATATTTAAAACTTCAGTCATTAAGACTACCAAACCTACAGCCTAACTGGTACCAATACAAAAAACAAAAGAAATCAGATGTTAACAAAAACACTGTTATAATAAAACCACATGCAGTTAATAACTTTGAAAACTAATGCTAACTCCTAGCACAATAGAAAAGTCTTCATAAACACAATAAAGCAGTAATATAATTTACTTTTAGCTCCTTTTCAAAACATTACTCTCGGCCCACAATCACATTCAGATTACAAAATTCTTTTTGTAGTTTTCCTCTGGCTGTGGGAATAAAATAAACCACTTAGATGACAGTAAAGTGTCTGTAAAATATATAACAGCAATAACTCCTGGTGGAAATGTGGCAGATATTTATACAAGAGCTAAAGTATGAAGCATTGTAAAAAAGGCTAACATGAAGGGTGTTTATTTTTAGAGGCCTCTTCCGGATGAAATCATATAGTTGTGAGGAAGTCTTTTGTAAGAACCCTTGTTTCACAGGTTTATTCTTATATTCAATGTGAGGTGTCAAGTTCTAAGTGCTAGGTGAAGACTTTTTAACAGCCCCAAGCCATAAGCGTAAAAGGTCACTTTTACGATTTGTTTTGAAAGGTTATATATTCCTAATTGTGAAAATCGCTTTAGTTAATTATTTATTTTTGGGGTAAAATTTGGATTACATTTTTTCTTCTTCTTTTCTAGAGTGGCTCAAGAAATCGTAGTAGAGGCTTTTATCTTGCCCAAGGACTCTTACAACGTTACATTAAGCAACTTACACATTTCGTTCTAGTCCAA
Organism: Chrysemys picta bellii; assembly: GCF_011386835.1. NCBI lineage: Eukaryota > Metazoa > Chordata > Testudines > Emydidae > Chrysemys > Chrysemys picta. Next base: position 104,070,364 of record NC_088797.1, read on the forward strand.
AATCGGGAGAACCAATTACTGGTTACCATTTGTATGCAATGTAACTCTCCATTTCCTGGCTATATGCTTAACCGATCGGGCAAAACAGTTGTGTAAAAGAAGGCTGCAAATGTCTTTCGGGAGTTTAACGGCAATAGCTAGCTGCTCATAGGTAGCACGTGAGGAAGACATAGCACACTTTCACCACTATGGGGGGTCAGAAAACTTCAACTGAAGACAATAATTTAGCTGGATCAAGATTAATTTAATTCCAGATCTCACAATACAGTGCACTATTTGCTAGCTGGAAAGTATTCACTTAAATTGCTTATGTATGTTTTTAAAGGAAAATGTTTGCAGAATAAACTAATTGTTAATTCTGTGTTCTGTCTTAATAAAGTAATTGAACTTTGGTAACAAATTGTTTCATTTTCCATTATATAAAGTTGATCAAGTAATTAAATGCTTCAGTAAAAGTGAGTACAATAACTGAAAATATTCTTTGGGGAGAGAAAGGTGTGTGTGTTTGGGGGAAATGTGTGTGTGTGTGTGGGGGGGGGGGGCTTAAGTTGAAAGGGAACTAAAGAATGTACTTTCCAACTACAAAACTTTATGTCTCCAAATCCTACAAAGGATAAAAGGATTAAAGTTTCCAATATGGCAATGAGAGCTTTGCAATAGTGATACCATGGTTAAAGTTGAGAACAGACTTCCACTGACAACTCCTTATTTTCAGTCGTTTTTGACTTTCCTTCTGGACTAATATTTTCAACACTCAGTTTCAAGTTTTGTGCAGTGCTCCTCTCTTTTCCGGTGACAGGGTGGGCAGGAGAAAGAGCATTATTTAAAAATTCATTCAGCCATTTTTTAATTACAGTATCTGAGTGTGTGGAATAGCACTCTTTCTTCAATTAATTATTTGTTATGCTTGGATAACGTAAAAATGGCTGAACTTCAAACCTGGCAAGAAAGAAGCCTATTGTCTTTCACTAAAGTAAGAGATTTAGTTTAGAAATAAAGTTAAAGCCCTCTGAAAATGGCACACTGGCGATGTGGGTGCAGTTATTTCCACTAACTATAGAATTAATCACCTGGCCACAGTGGTGTGCATATTTACGTGTGAGTTTGTATGCCCACTGTCATAGTCACCAGTCTATATGGAGGGATCATAAGGACTCAGACAGCAAGAATGGTGATGCCATGCAACTCCTTAGTTGAATTTAGTCCCCACCTTCTTTATGTTTAAGCAGAAAGAGGGAATGGATGGAGGAGCAAAGGTAGCTTGGAATTCTATAGAAACCAAAATTTGCTTTGGATATATCGGGGGGAAAGAACTTGCAAGAGTGGTTATTTCTTATGCTCCAGTGCAAAACATTTTTTTAGACTAGTGACCTACATGAGAGGAATTGTAGAAAGAAATTGATATTGCTTACTTTAAAAAGTGAGGATGGAATGATAGATTTGACTCATCATGTAGTTTTCAGTTGCACCAATAGCACATTAAGACAACATGTTGCAATGCCACTCACTCGTATTTGCCTTGACCACCCCTCCATCATGGCAAAGGGGCAGCCAGGCCAAATCTGAATGGTTCTTCAAACGTGTTGGTTGGAATACCCGGACTGGAGAGCCAGGCCCAGACCCACAGTACAGGCGCCACTGCAGCCAGGTAAGCATGGGATGGGTTCAATCTCCAGCTCACTATCTATTACCCAGTGCCCCCTCCGGTTGCAAAACCTGGCTCCACCACTGCACAGCAATAATAAAACAGCAAAATGAATTCATACTACTGAATCAAATCTCCTATTCCAAGCAATCAAGTTCCATTTCTGTTCACTATATACTAATGAAACTGATTCACTGATGAAGTATAATGTTCACTCATACTGCCAAAATTGATTTTTTCTCTATCCATATTTGGAATCCATAGTCAAGTACATGGTCAGTCAAACTGTTCTGATGCTGAAATGCAGTGGCGTTTTAGAGGTTTTATCTAAGAACAGAGCACAGAAAATGCATTAATTTGGCTACATAAAAAGTTACATAAAATTTAAGTTAGGCCAATGTAAATCAAATGCCCTGATGAATAAAGCCCTGGATGTCCACATTATTATGTATGTTATGGGGAATGTATCCTTTAAGCAACATTCTTGCATTACATCTTTTCACTATGTTTAAAGATCTTCCCACATAATTTAACTAACTGTTTAATTCCTTGATGAAACAAGTTAGGATTTCGCTGCACAAAATGCATTGCCAAAGCTAAAGTGTCACTATATTTTGCATGCTGTACTGCAAAGGCCTTCTTTCAGAATTAATGGCCTGATTTTCAATGCTGAGTCCCTGCACCTACTATCTCTTACAACGCATGCTTTGGAAGCAAAGAACCTTTGAAAAAGAGGCCACATTTAATGCTATAAAATCTTATACATCTGTGGGGAGAAATACTTGCATGGTTTTGGCCCATAACGGAATCATGATTCATCATATCACTAACAGTGCTTTATGAAATGGAACACTTCTTGCTTACTTTAAACATAGTGTTCTTACCACCAATTGTGTCACAGGTCACACTGAACCGAATCCAACACACATCTTCACCAAGCCAAGTAGATCAGCTTGGTGGTCACACATGTGAAGCAGCAGAAGGAATACATGGATTATGGAATGCTGGCAGAGTTATTCCCATCACTGAAGCAGCCCTATTTCTATGATGGTCAGTAACTGAGAGCTTCTCCCATTATATTAGATTTTTGTACTGTATTTACATGTCCTCAACAGTATTCAATGTCAAGTTGCATCAAATATTTGTTAAAAATCAAAATTTCTAAATAAGGAAAAGAGTTTGAGCAAGAAGTAATTGATAATTGAAACCGCATAATGGATTTCTTTTCCTCTGTCCATAGTTAAATACTAATCATACCTATATGAAATCATTGAATTAAATCAAGTAACTTAATATTGGGTTAGACATGTAGCACTAGCCAATATTGTAAAAGCTAGAAATGATTAGATACAAGAACTTGTTATTTCACTGACAAGATATGATAACATGATTTAATTTCATTGAGAAAATCAACTTCACTTTCAAAAGTAATGGAAACAAACCTCAGTCTCACAATCTGGGCTTTATCTGTGTGACTGGATTCAATTTTAAGAGATGTTTACAAGATGCATTTTTAATGCACTTAAGCAGAAACACTGAAATCAATAGTGATACGCCATACATTTGAAAGTTTGTTTTAATTTAAATGGACACGGTCAACTAAATGCATAGTTGACTGCCGCATATCATCTGGATTCTAAATCTTCTACATCATTACCAAAAGAGATTAATTGTCAAATCTTATCATGTTAGGACCTGATCCTCCCAAAACTGGTACAAATAGCCCCATGAAACTCAAGGAGGCTAACTCAGATGCATAAAGTTAAGCACCTGTTTAAGTGTTTGCAGGATTGGGTCTTTAATGTTTTACTGCTGCAAAATCAGCAACCCAACCAGTAAAGGGAAATTCAAGACAACTAAGCAACCCCACATCCCAAATTGACTGAGAAACCATGAAGCAGGGAAGCTTCTTCTCCTTAAGAAGTAAAGGGGAGGAAAAATAAATATTTATCAAATGCAGAAGGGTAAAACTAGTAAGGCAAATAATTTATTTAAAACATAGAAGTGAGTGTTACAAATAATCGTAAGAGAAAATTGAAAACTATACAAAAAGTATTTCAGTGTCCTTTTACATTTGTAACTGTGTTAATAAGAGTTAAAGTTTGTAATAAATCACAGCACATAAAATGTTTGCCCACTGAGATATGGGAAAGGTTAACATTCTTATTTTAACAGCAGAATACCACTGTTAAAAAAAGAGATAGACATGTATGGTGTTTTTCCTGCAACATGTTGATAATCATTTATTAAATGACTGTGTGGGGGGAAGAGGGGAGGATTCAATGGCGTACACGTTTTCAGCACTACATACAGCATACTCAAGGTGCAATTCCAGTTAACGGTAATTGGAGTTGTAGAAGCAATCTGAATAGCACTGGCTAAAAATGTACCCTCAGGAGTCATAAGTCTAGCTGCCAAATGTAAATATTGAGGGAGCAGCTTGAGCCCCTGTAGACTTTACACCTACAGAATGTTCTACCACAAGTTCTCCATAGCCAAACACACCATTAGGCTTTTGAAACGTAAGGATAGCTGTTTGTGCCATGGATCACAGATCTCTATTTTGATTTAAATGAATGGACCTGTTAGTGAGAAACAATACAAACAGAATTCACTAATGAAAACTAAAAAAAAAAGTGTTATTAGGGTGACCAGATGTCCCAATTTTATAGGGACAATCCCAATATTCGGGGCTTTGTCTTATATAAGCACCCACCCCTGTCCCGATTTTTTTGCTTGCTGTCTGGTCACCCTAGGTATTACTGAATAAATTAACCACCTCATATGGTTTAGTATACATACTTTGCAATTTGCTAAAATAATTTTATTTAACTTTTTTGTTTTCACACATTATTTTCAGTGTAGTTTAAATGTAGATAAAAGACTGTGCTTTACAACCTCGCATGAGCTTTCTGCATAAAACGTCACCATATCTCTGTATAACCAAACTATTGTAACTCTCTAAGGTTATTTACCTAACCACTTTCTGTGACCTCCAAATTCTTATCCTAAATTATATTTTATACACTACATAATGGTACTGTTATGTTACTGTTTTTATTTCAGGTGCCAAAAAAGACATGCTTATTGCCAACTGTTTGCTTTAACTATGTCTTTTGTAAGACTAAAGTGCCCTAGCAGCCTAAAATTTTATTACTTCACATGTGCATGGTTCATGAGGAAAATTACATTTAGTCCCCCCCCCCCCAAAAAAAGATATGTGGGGGGGGGGGGGGAAGAATGTTGCACCCATCAGCAGTGGACTGGTGGAATGACTGAAGAACTCTTTACCTTCATATTGCATTTCTCCTAATTTCTTTGTATAGCTTGTTAGAAATTACTGGGACACATTTCAAAATATTTAACCATTAGGGTTCCATGGATGTTTCTTGGATGCAACGTCTGGAACAGTGGGAATTAAGAGTCCCGTTTCCCCCTTAACAAGACCTTAGTTCTTCTATTACAGTTCTTGTGTAAATCTAAATCCAAATATCACTTTTAAAGAGGGAAGATCACTGTAGCTCTGTAGAGGGAATACATTTACATTTCGCCCTCCTGAACACTGATAGAGAGATATGTACAGCTGTTTGCTCTCCCAGGAATTAATTACTTACTCTGGGTCAATTAATAAGCAAAAGGTGATGTTATTAAGTATAAAAGTAGGATTTAAGTGGTTCCAAGTAATAACAGACAGCACAAAGTAAATTACCAAGCAAAATAAAACAAAAACATGCAGTCTAAGCTTAATACAGTAGGAAACTAAATGCAGGTAAATCTCACCCTCAGAGATGTTCCAATAAGCTTCTTTCACAGCCTAGACTCCTTTCTAGTCTGGGTCCAGCAATCTCTCACACCCCTATAGTTACTGCCCTTTGTTCCAGTTTCTTTCAGGCATCAATCTGGGGGAAAGGCTATCTTTTGAGCCAGCTGAAGACAAAATGGAGGGGTTTCCAGAGCCTTTTATATACTTTCTCTTGTGGGTGGAAATCCCTTTCTTCTCCTGTGCAAAATCACAACAACAAGATGGAGTCTGTAGCCACCTGGGCAAGTCACGTATCAGCTTTTTGCAGGCTGACACCACTGTTTACATGTTAGTTTGAATGTTCCCAGGAAAGCTCAGATGTGGATTGGCATCTCCCAAAATCCATTGCTAGTTAAGTACTTCCCATTACTTGAATAACCCCTTCACACTATGTTGAGCAAATCTGCTTTATGTGCTCCCTACAGCAAACACTTCAAATACAAGCATAGAGCCAACACTCATAACTTCAGATATAAAAATGATACACGCATCCAAATAGGATGAATATATTCCATAGATCATAACCTTTGCAAAGATATGTCACATGGCATATCTAGCATAAAACATATTCCAGTTATGTCATATTTACACTCATAAGCATATTTCTATAAAGCATTATGGTGTGCAACGTCACAGAGGAGTCCCCTGGAAAGGCATTCAGAAGGAATGAATTGCAGTTTGAGCATTCCCTTCTGTCTTGAGTCACATTAAGTCTTTCACAATCTGTTACATGATGCTAACTCATTCTTTCATGAAGAATCAAAGAAAACGTAGGCAAATGACACAAGGTTTTAGAGAATATGGTCCGTATAGGTGTACAAACACAGAGAGATGTCAGTTACGTGTATGCAAAGCAAGGAAGTACTGACTTTTCAGCAAAGAGCTATGCTGCCTTTCTCAATAGAAAAATATTTTTAGTAGGCTGTGGTTGATCTTAGAGAAATCTGCAGAGCTTGGAAATTAAGTTTTTTGCAAGAAAACAGATCATGTATAGGTTTTTATTAAATGTAGAGTACTAAAAGAGAAGTACTAGATTCAAGATAGACAGCCAAGAAGTACATCTGAAGTACATCAATACTCAAAGTAATAAGTTCTCACTTAATAAGAAGATCAATGGCTTTTGAGTTACAAAGGCAATCGTTCTCGTTAAATGGTTCTTCATGGATTTCTCCACCTTCTTCATTTGGAGACTCAGAGGATGAAAAAGGAAACTGAGGGTGACATAGGAGATACTTTTATTTAAACATCTCTTGAGACTTCAGGAAGGTTATACTAATTCTGAGAGGAAAGGGATGTCCTTTTCCCTGTTCTTTTTTCCAAGGTTCTTTGCAAGCAGTAGGAATCCATGTTTGGAAAAAATCTTTACTCTCTCTCTCTCTGAATTCCTGAATAAACCATTTCATTAGTTGTGGTTCCAGGGATTTAGAAGGCTGACACTGGGGGCCAGGATATAGGGACTTCTGGGGCATCTGTGATTGGGAAATGTAAGTGACAACTGCAGGTTGATTTCTATAGAGCAAACAAATAGGAACTTGCATTTCCAATTCGTGTGGCTTCAGCACAATGTTCCCAGAGACGGTATCAGTGAGGGTTTGACATTTTTGCCTCTGGAAAACTCATGAATTAAGATTCTGAAAAGGAGACAGACGCCAAGAGACAGTGCAGTTCAATGAGATGAGGTTAGGTTAGGTTTAGAGGCGGGGTGAGAAGAGAAACCCAAAGCTCCTACTTCACTTCCAAGAAGCGGGGTGTAGGGTAATGACATGCCAAACAAGTGATCCAGTTCAGAGAGACTGGCTGGAGGGAAACTGTAGATCCATAAACCCGCATATTTCTCAGATGTTAGACTGACAGAAAAGGAAAGCTGATAATGGCTACACAGAATAAAAAATGAACGTGTGGTTTGGCGGGACTGAGAAGTGAAATGTGAGATTTGTAAGGTGATCTATGATAGGGTTTTATTCTGCTGCCCATCACTAGAGCATATGATCTGATCCTAGAAGTCAACAAGAAGCTAGAGACACATGCTGGTTGTGAGAGAGCAGTCAGACAATAGGAGACAGTTAAGTCATTTCTCAGATGGTGGCAGGAGGGGAGGGGAGACTGAGATAAAAGCCAAACCAGGATCACTGACAGTGGTAGAACCTGGCTTTCAAAAGGGGAACATATTATCTGCTCGGTCCAGTATTTCAGAGCTATGAGGACAGCCATTTAAAGAAAGCTGAACTACATATTACCATCTACTGGTTAAGGAAGATAAACCAAAAAGGTCCAGATTTAGGTCAATACAACAATGCATAAAGCCATCGTTTTTTTCCTAAGCAAAATTTATGAAATACACAATTCCCAAATAATGGTAATTTCAAAATATTTTAGCAATGTCTTTTGTTTCAATGTCTTTTGAATAATTTACTTTGCCAACAATAACCACACATTTTTTTAGGAACTGTATAACAACACACCATGTCTATATGCCGTATGAATCCACAGAAATATTTCAAAGAGTAAAAACCTAATAAAACTTGCTACGTAAAATTCTCAAAAACAAACCTATTAACTGTAGCATGAAAACTATATCAACAATGAGTTCCTGAGAAAAATATAGCTAAAACACTGGAATGTAAATATAGTACTTGGTTTGTTGAATGATATGCAAAACACTTCTGAAATGCTTACATATGAGCTTTCTTAAAACCACACACTTAGGAAATGCAAACATAGTATGGGTTCTGAAATGAACAACATACTGAAGTCTGGTGTCAATTTAAATGCATTGAACACCAGAAAATGCCCCCAACTAAGGCTTCAAACTTGTACAGCACATTTCCACTCAACCCAACTAGATTGCCTGTCACATCTGACATGGCTCGTCAAAAGTTATCCTTCACTGCTCATGGGCAACATGGAGGGTCAAAAGACCAAATACAATGGTCCAACCCATCCCAATTTTTTTCCTTCAGAGCAGCAGATATTGAACTCTAAAATGACAAGACAGAGCAGGTTGAAACGGCTGCCAGAGAAACAGAAGCTGTCCAAAGCTGCTGATCTGAAGGAGAAAAACTAGCCTATCTGTGCATGTCAGGGCTGGAGATCACATACTGACAATCTTACACAAAAGGAAGTAAAAAAGCCCAGAAATCTGAAAGGTCTTCCGTAAAGTGCTTTCGCTGCAAAAACCATACACACCATATAATTAAAAAATACAATGTAAGTAATGAAGGGCAAAGGAAAATAGTTATTCTCTGTATCCTAAAGTTATACTGAAGAGGATTTTTTCCCCAATTCAAAACCTTAATTTTCCAAGTAAAATTCTAGCTCTATCAAAAAATAATCATTTATGACAAAGCCACACTAGTAACCATGTGAAACAAAAAATATCCTTTAGCACACCTTTCTAAGTAACTTTAATCCATCAACATTTTCACTCCTGAAAACTCACTGATCTGAAAGATCATAAGATATTACATGGTGATTTTTAATTTAAAAAAGGCAATTTGTTAAAAGTAGCTAGTAACATTTTAGTTACAAACTTTCAAAACATAACACCAATACTTCTATTAAATAAACCACTTTTATTCTGGGGACCTTCTTTGTATCCACAACATTTATCTTAGTAAATTTCATATTGTATTTGTAAATACACACTCAACTGATGCTGGCTTTTCAATAAATCCATCTATTTTAGTAATTTTTAAAGACAGCTTTCACAATGTACTTAAGCAATGTATTCTTCCAAATTCCAGTATTGCACCTAGGACTCTTGGGCCATATTTCACTTTTTCCCCCTTATGCTGTTCTTTCAGAATCAGAAGTCCTTTTTTTCTAGAGCCAATATATATTTAAAAGGAAAAAAAAGAAAAACCTCTATATTTTGGGAGAGACAGGAAGGGGAGAAGCATGCAAAGATCTTTCATTTGGTTCTCTGCAGGAATTTTTTTTTCTAATAACTGTAAAGTTAATTCATGATTACAATGTTTCTGAAGTGTAGTTATTCCAGAAATTTAATTTTGTCTATCTAAAGTTATGGGGGGCAGATCATGTCCCCTCCTCAGGTCTCAGAGGGTCAGATTGTGGCAGAAATGGTACATTCCACTCTGCTGTGGGAATCATAGAATATCAGGGCTGGAAGGGACCTCAGGAGGTCATCTAGTCCAACCCCCTGCTCAAAGCAGAACCAATCCCCAGACAGATTTTTGCCCCAGATCCCTAAATGACCCCCTCAAGGATTGAACTCACACCCGTGGGTTTAGCAGACCAATGCTACCACTGAGCTAGAATGGTGGGGAGTGGATCTATGCAGCCTGCATAAGGGGAAATATCACACATGACATGGAGCCGGATGTTTTCATACCACAGGGATTTGGGGATATTTAAAAGGAAAAAAAGAAACCCCCCCCATCTTTTGGAAGAGAAATCAAGGTATACTCTCCCATCCTTTATTGGAAGAGGGGGAAGACATAAAAAACAAGCGCAGCAAAGCATCTCTGGGATTGGGAGGGAGAACTGTGCTCCCTCCCTCTTCCCCCCATGCACAGCCAGCTCCCTCTCCCCAACCCCTCCCCCCCGACTGGCCTATGGGTTATGCACTGTGCAGCAAGAATTTTGGCCTTGATGCAGGCCGACTGCACTATATAGAACAGGAGTTCTCAAACTGGGGGTCGGGACCCCTCAGGGGGTCACAACGTCATTACAAGGGGGGTTGCGAGCTGTCAACCTCCACCCCAAACCCCGCTTCCCTCCAGCATTTATAATGGTATTAAATATATTAAAAAGGGTGTTTAATTTATTAGGGGGGTTGCACTCAGAGGCTTGTGATGTGAAACAGGTCGCCAGTAAAAAAGTTTGAGATCCACTAGCATAGTACATAAGTTAAGTAAATCACTCTAGAGGACATAATGACAGGAACCATAATGTGTCTGTATATATAAAAATAAATATCAACGGTTAAATAAAAAATTAGAAACAGAATTCTGAAGAATATTTGTTTAGGGTTTCTCCTCCATCCTCACTCCCCTTGAACACACTGAGATGGCCTGGGAGCAAGTCTTATGGCTTTAGGGGTCTTTTCTACTTTTCATATGCAGACAAATAATGGGAACTGTATTGAGAAGAGACTAGATCTACAGAATCTCAAAACATAACCAAACCATAGGACCTTATTCATCTTTAATTATAACTATTTCTTTTCTTGGATTTGTTTTGATTACCTTATAAACAATAGCAGAATCAAATGATGGCAATCTGAAGTTAACACCTCTATAGCACGAATGGAAAAAGGTTACACTTATGTTAGTAGTACTGTTTCAGTAGTTCTGTCTGTGCTCCAAAAAGCACTGAAAATGTACATAGTGCCAACCATTTTCCACAAGCCGGGAGACTAAAAATTATTATTTGAATATGAAAACTTATTTATATTAGAGACTATTGTGAAAAATCAGTAGCAATATATACATTAACATTCTCCATTTCCTTTGGATCATGTTTACACTTTTGACAAATAACAGTTTTGTCTGAAGAGCTCAAAATGTACTCATAAAAGTCTCAGCTTGAATCTCAACACCTTACTTACATGCCATCGTTATCTTCCTTTGCAGGAGGTGGAAGGAAAATTAGTCTTCTACCATTATCATGTCCACTCGCTTATAAGTAATTTTGAATGATCTCTTGTTACAATGTGTTTGTGTGTTTAAGCAACCTAAAAAGCAAGTATTTCATCTGATTTCCATAAAGAGAACATTCATTATGAAAAAATAACAAATAATTCTTTGACAAGTCTATATATTACAGAAAACCATAATTCTCTGTTTAAAAAAATCTAATCTTCTAGACTCCTCTTGTATTTGCCTTTTAAAATTGTTTCTCACCCAAGTTCCCCCTTGTCCCTTTCTCCTTGCCCTGTCTTTGGGTTATGGAATGATTATCTGGCAGTTCTAAGTTCCTGAGTGCTTATTGATGATAGTTGTGACTGAAAAACCTGACCCACTAGCTTTGTTTTATTTCAACATGCTGACA